>NC_053028.1:700065745-700264148 GCF_003073215.2 Triticum urartu
ACTCATGGTCCACATAGTATTCTCCGTCTTCAGCGATCACGTGGTCAAGAAAGAATGCCGCCAATTCCTTTTGAATTGCTCGCATGCGAGCTGGTGCTAGGAGTTCATCCCGCTTCCGAAACATCTAATTTGAAGAAGGGGGTCAATACATATATATATATGAATGAATAAAACTCAACACAAATGATGGTTATAAAATAAAATTGTGAATGTTTTTATTTACGTACTTCATATTGTTCGTCAGTGTAGCCCCGCTCACAGGTCATGTGGCGGATGGACTCGCAAACGTAGTATCCACAGAAATCATTCCCTTGTTCCTGCCACAACCACTTTACAAGAAATAGAGGTCAATCAAACTGATAAGCAAGAATGCCAAATCAATAGGAGATGCGCGGAACATGCTACTATAGTACTTACTTTCGGGTGTCTAAATTGCAGCTTCTTCAGGAGTCCTGGAGGTTTTTTGGAGAATTTTTTCCAAACCCTGCCAGATAAACAAAACAATTACTTGATATATCAGGAAATGAACAAAGTTGCTGATATGGTGTATAATGATCGATTTAACTTACTTCTCGAGCATTTGAGTCATGTCCGCATAGTCCTGGGGATCTTTTGGTCTTGAGTCTAAGACAGTTACTAGTCCGTGCTCAAGCTTAATCTCTAGGAGAATATAGTGGTAACTGCACACACATGCATAACTCATCGATTACATTACTATAACCTTGACTAATATATAAGGGAAACCGAATACGCACAAGACAGTAACACTCACTTGAAGTTGTAAGGAAAGAGTATTACTCCCTCCGTTCCTTGATATAAGGTGTATAGGTTTTTGAGAAAAAATCCGAAATATAAGGTGTATTGCGTTGCACCACTCATCTGGATAATGTTTTTAGGGATTTGATTACATTTCCTTATGTTAGGCAAGCTCCTCTATCTTCTCATGTCAATTAGTCAGGTGTAATCTCGCCCAAAACTTGTGAAATTTTTCCTCCACATGCGTTCTTTAATTTCCGTGCCAAAAACTATACACCCTATATTAAGGAACGGAGGGAGTATATCTTTGTTTTTATTTATTACCAACGATCGTAGCAAGTTGGCCTCGGTATCTGCAGCATGAAATTTAACCTGAGTTGCATCTATGAGATATGTGTTAATGAACCCAATATCACCGACTTGTATTTTCTTCAATTCGGCGATCTTCAATCTACATAATATAGTGAGGATGATTATAAATACATGCAATGAAAGAGCTGAGCTATATAGAGAGACTTAATGACAGAAATAGTACTACTTACAGACAGTAGCAGGTGACCGTTGTTTTATCAAGGGCCAATTGATTGAAAAACTAAACGAACTCCTCAAATGGAACAGGCAACAGTTCAATTCCAACCAGGTCACGCTCCTTTTTAACTTTCACATACAAAGTACTCCTCCCCCCAGAGTCTCTGCAGATTTTCAAGTACCAATCATGCAATCTTCGGATCATCATTGATAGAGATCTTTCATCTTTGACGAGAGGCTTCCCGTACTCGTATCTTTGTATTTGCACCTCCATGGGTTCATAATGTACATCGTCGGGCAGGTAATCGCAAAGATTGCTATAACCAGGCACCATCCTCGGTTCATTAGCGACGTTGTCGCTAGGCACCTTGAGCGGGGGGCACGATTGCTTCGCTTGTTCGCCGAGCTGGGCAATTTGTTTCCTAGCTCGTCGTTCTTTCAGCCTTTGATCACTGACAGTACTTCCCGACCACTCTGCTTCGGCAAATTCCTTTCCAATAATGCGCTCATAGTTTCCTTTCAGTGGAGACTTGGGTGGTTTTGTCAGGGCAGCCAGAGTGCGCTTCGCTTTCACTGGATCTACCTTCTCCTCCGGAGGTGGATGTTTCTTTGCTTTCACCCCTTCAAAGAAGTTCCTCACTTCTTCTCGCGCGATCTCGGCGTTCTCCTCCGGGGTCCTCTCGTATGGTAACTTCTCTGGAGTCTTCAGAGAAGGACCGAATCTGTATGTCCTCCCGCCTCTGGCTGTACTGCTAGACGCCGGCAGAGCAGACGGAGCGGTTGTCTTTTTTACTTGCTTACGAGGCGGAGGACAAGGACTACGACGCGCTGGAGCAGCCGGAGTGGCGGCAGGTCTCTTCCGCCCTTGCTGACGAGGCGGAGAAGGAGGAGGCTGGCTGCTCGGGCGCGTCGGCGCAGGCGGAGAAGGAGGCGGAGTGCCTCCACGCGCCGGAGAAGGAGCCAGTCGAGTGCCCTGATCGTCACTCACTGGAGGAGGAGGCGGTGGAGGAGGTGGAGTGCCCTGACTTGCCGGAGGAGGAGGAGGAGGCAGAGGCGTCCAGTTCGGAAGGTTGATGAGCTCCTTCCGCCATAGGCATGGAGTCTTCAGAGCAGACCCCAGCCTAGTCTCCCCTTCACCGGTAGGGTGGTCAAGCTGGAGGTCCTCAAATCCCTCCATTATTTCATCCACCATCACCCTAGCATATCCTTCTGGAATCGGCCGGTAGTGAAAAGTTGCGCTGGGTTCAGTAGGATAAACAGAGCCAACAGCCGCCTTGACCTTCAAATTCATCCATTGCGTCATAAGGTGGCAATTTTGAGACTCCCTGATAGCATCCACGGGATAGCTGGCAGGAGCCGTCAAGGCATGCTGCGGCTGAAGCAGCTCGGTTGAAGCCACGCTGCTTCTCCGCTCGGGGGAAGCTTCGGCAGTACGTTTGCTGCGATTTGCTTCTCGTTCCTCTATCGCTTGTACCCTTGCTTGCAGCGCCTGCATTTGGGTCTGCTGCAATTTTTTCCTCCTCTCCTGGGATTTGTAACCGCCTGAGTCCGGAAACCCAACCTTCCACGGAATGGAGCCTGGCGTGCCTCGTGTCCGTCCAGGGTGCTCAGGATTCCCGAGGGCCATTGTGAGCTCATCGTTCTCTCTATCTGGAAAGATCGTCCCATGGTGCGCTGCTTCGATATATTGCTGAAGCTTCCTAACTGGTATGTCCATTTGATCATTCGTCCAAATGCACTTCTCTGTTACAAGGTCCAAGGTCCAAGGTTCCGCCAGCCCCGAAGAACCAAGTCCGGCAACGGTCTGGCCAGTTAATTGTCTCTGGTTCGATCCCTTTATCAACCAGATCATTCTCAGTCTTGGCCCACTTAGGCCGGGCTATGAGGTAGCCACCTGACCCCGTGCGATGGTGATGCTTCTTCCTCGTAGCATTTTGCTTGTTTGTCGCCGACATCTTCTTACTCTTTTCTGATGTCTTGTGGAGCACAAATGCGGGCCAGTGATCTCTGATCTTCTCATATCTGCCCTTGAATTCTAGTGTCTCTTTATTTTCGACAAACTTATTCAGCTCTTTCTTCCACCTCCTGAATAGTTCTACCATCCTCTTAAGAGCAAAAGACTTGATTAATTGCTCTTTAACTGGCTTCTCTGGATCATCCTTTGGCGGTAGGGTGAAATTTGACTTCAACTCAGTCCAAATATCATTTTTCTGCATATCATTGACATAAGACACCTCAGGGTCTTCTGTAGTCGGCTTTAACCATTGCTGGATGCTGATCGGGATCTTTTCCCTAACCAAAACCCCGCACTGAGCAACAAATGCGCTCTCTGTCCGGAGGGGTTCAATCGGTTGGCCGTCGGGCGCAATTGCTATGATCTCAAACTTTTCATCCGAGCTCAACTTTTTCTTCGGGCCTCGTCTCTTTACCGATGTTGTGCTCGATCCGGAGGGCTAGAAAAAAGAACAAAGACTTAATTAATATGTGTACATACCAAAACAATGAATGCATCAATTAGCTAGTCAGCAGAAGCTAAACTAATATATATATATATATACCTGGCCGGACTCGGTTCGGTCACCGGAGACGTCATCACGGTCTCCTTCTTGCACCGACATTGGGTAACCGGAGCCGTCCTCACGGTCTCCTTATTGCACCGGCATTAGGTCACCGGAGCCATCATAATCATAGCCAGCTGCTTCCAGACCATCGGTGTCGTTGAGAAACAACGAGACGACCGCATCACTTCCTCGTGCGATTATGTCCCCCAACAACTCTTCTTGTACTTCGTCTCGGGCGGTGTCCATAGTTTCTACAAATAATGAAAACATGGCAATTATTATTCAAACATGACAGATGGATATATTAGTGGCAAACATAGAACTAATATTAATTAGTGGCCTCGACGCTGCTTCTCTAGGGTTTGGGGTGGCCTCGACGCTGCTTCTCTAGGATTTGGGGTGGCCTCGACAATGCTTCAAGGATAAAAAAAGAAGAGGAAGAAGAAGAAGAAAAGAGGAGAAGAAAGAATAGAGGAGTTCTTTTTTTATCGGGAACGAGGGTCGTCGAGGGTCACCGAGCAGTAGAAGAAACCCTAAATAGCAAGTATCTTCCTTCTCCTCTTTTTTTCTTCTTCTTCTCTTCTTCTCTTTTTTTCTTCTTCTTCTTCCTCTTTATTTTATCGGAAGCGAGGGTCGTCGAGGGTCAGGGTCGCCGAACGGTAGAGGAAACCCTAAATAGCAAGTATCGTGGGTATGAGATACATGTGGTCATCGGTGTCGGACACTACATCCACGTCCCACAAGTGGCGCGGGCGTTCTCCTCTTTTTTTTCTTCTTCCTCTTCTTTTTTTATCCTCTTCTTCCTCTCATGCTCGACAACCCTCGACCCCTCGGCGACCCTAGACCCCCTCTCGACCCCCTCATGTCGAAGTTATCGGGTAGGGGGGTATATCGACAATGACATACCTGATACATACATACATACATACATACATATCACATGCATCCATACATATATGAACAAAATTAATATCTACTAATTAACAACCTAAATAAAAAAACTAATACATATAGGAAGAAGAAGAAAAGAGAAGAGAAGAAAGAATAGAGGAGAAGACTTCCTCTTCTTCCTCTCCTCTTCTTCTCCCTCTTCTTCCCCTTCTTCCTCGCCTCTCTCATGAATGTCCGACGTTCTCGACCCCCCCCCCCCACGTGTCGAAGAAAAAAAAGAAAAAAAACAGGAGAAGAAGAAAGGAATAGAGGAGAAAAGAGAAAATAGAATATATATTCTATTTTTCTCTTCTTCTCCTCTATTCCTTTCTTCTTCTCCTCTTCTTTTTCTTCTTTTTTCTTCTTCTTATTTATTTCTCCTCGTCTTCCTCTCCCCTCTTGGCGACCCTAGACCCCCTCTCGACCCTCGACCCCTAGGCGACCGTCGACCCCTCTCTTTTTTTTTCTTCCTCTTCTTTTTTATCCTCTTCTTCCTCTACCGCTCGGCGACCCTCGACGACCCTCGTTCCCGATAAAAAAAAGAGGAAGAAGAAGAAAAAAAAAGAGGAGAAGAAAGAATAGAGGAGAAGCTCCTCTATTCTTTCTTCTCCTCTTTTTCTTCTTCTTCCTCTCATGTTCGACGACCCTCGACCCCGATAACATTTTTATCCCCGATAACATTTTTTCTCCGAGAGAGTTAGTGTTCCCGAGTGAATCGGAGGGGGACATTGGTCATATCGGATTTCTCATATTTTTCTACGAATGTTCTATATACGTACATCCATCGATATCATTACATACATACATAGACATCTACATTATATATGAACAAAAAATATCAAAATTCATCATACATACATCTACAGTATATATGAACAAAAATTATAAACTTTCTCCCCAACTCATACATACATACATCTACATCATATCAATATTTTGCAAATTAAGGAGCAGGGAAGGAAGGAGGGGGGAGGATGGGGCGGTAGCTACCTCTCCCGGAGGGATCGGGGAGGAGACGCGGGCGGCCGGCGTCGGGGGCGACGGCGACGAGGACGGGCTCGGGGTCGGCGAGGGCGAGGGCGACGGCGGGGCGCGCTCGGGGGCGCAGGGGGCTCGGGGGCGGCGACGGGCGGCCGGCGACGACGGCGGGTAGGGCGCGCTCGGGGGCGGGGCAGGGGCAACGACGGCGAGCGAGGCGCAGAGGGTGCTCGGGGGCAGCGGACGGGCTCGGCGGCGTAGGGGGTGCTCGGGGGCGGCGGACGGGCGTCGGACGACGACGGCGAGGCAGGGCGCGCTCGGGGGCGGGGCAGGGGCAACAGCGGCGACGGCGAGGCGAGCAGAGGGGCAGCCTGGCGGCGTTGTCGGGGCGGGATTGAAGAACTGAACCAAATTTTTTACAAGTGTTGTATATATAGACGGAGCATTGGTCACGGTTCGTGGCACCAACCGTGACCAATGCCCCCCTTTAGTCCTGGTTGGTGCCACCAACCGGGACCAAAGGCCTCTTTTCAGTAGCCCAAAGGGCGGGAAGCGGCGGCCTTTGGTCCCGGTTGGTAGCACCAACCGGGACCAAAGGCCTTGTGCGGCTGCGGCGTCGAAAGTTTAGTCCTACCTCGCTAGTTGAGAGGGGTGCGCAGTGGTTTATAAGCACCACTGCCGCACCCCTCTCGAGCTTCTCTCCATTGCAAGCTTACGGGCCTAATTGTCACTGCTATGCCTGTGGACCTACTGGACCTCCTGCGGGCCTGAATCCTGGCCCTTTGATGGGTTTCTAGTCGTATTCAGGTCGTGGGGGCCCAGTAGGTGGCATTTTTTTTGTTTTTTTGTTGCTTTATTTATTTTATTTTCTTTTGTTTTTCGCTTTATTGTTTCATTCTTTATGCTTTTAGTTTTAGAAAAATTATAAACTTTTTGTTAATGCCATTAGTTTTCAAATTTGAAAACACTTTTTTGTTTTTTTGTTTTATTTGTTGCTTTATTTATTTTATTTTGTTTCTACTTACAACAAAATACTTATTGTTGCTATTTTTTCCAGTTTTTTTGTTTTGTTTTCTGCATTATTTGTTTTCTTTTGTTTTTTGCTTTATTTTTTTATTCTTTTTGCTTTTAGTTTTAGAAAAATTATAAACTTTCTGTTAGTGCCATTTTATTTTGTGATTTACTTTACTATAAAAATAGTCTTTTTCCTGTTTTTTTGATTTGTTTTTTGCAGTATTTATTTTCTTTTGTTTTTTGCTTTAATTTTTAATTCTGTTTGCTTTTAGGTTAGCAAAATTATAAACTTTCTGTTAGTGCCATTAGTTTTAGAAAAATTATAAACTTTCTGTTAGTGTCATTAGTTTTCAAATTTGAATAGTTAAAATTCGAATTCTTTGAAAATTGTTTGAATCACAAGTTTGTGATTAACTTACTAAAAAAATGAGAATAGATGCGCTTATATAGAAAATTCAACCTAAATTCATAGTAAATTTCTATGAATTTCAGAGAAATTCACTATGAATTTAGGTTAAACTTTTCTCTATGAGGGCATCTATTTTCACTTTGAGAGGAGCTCAACAAGGCAGAGAGGGAAGGGCTTATAAACCGGTGTGAGCCCCCTTCGGTTGGCGAGGTGGGACTAAACTCTGGCCGCAACGAGGACCAACCCTTTAGTCCCGGTTTGTGGCACAAACCGGGACTAATGGTCATGGGCCAGGGGCGAGGAGCAAAATTATAAACTTTCTGTTAGTGCCATTAGTTTTAGAAAGTTGAAAGTTGAAAGTTGGCATGGGCCAGGGACTAATGGTCATGGTATTACGAGGGCCGAACCATAAGACATGAAAGCATTTCAAATGAACTCTGAAAAAGTTGAAAGTTGGCATGGTATCATAATTTTCACCCACATAGCATGTGCATGTACAAAACGGATAATGGTAGCATGTTCGTGTGTTACAAAGTTGGCATGGTATCATCATAATAGTTGCGGGAGAAAGTCTTCACCTTTTCTTCGCTTGTGTCATTTGCTTATTGTGTCGTAACCATGGATAATCTTCATTGTTTATCAGGATGCTTGGGTCAGCCTTGACATTGAAGGGAGGAATTTCATGAAACTTTTCATAATCTTCAGACATGTCTGTCTTGCCGTCCACTCCCAGGATGTCCCGTTTTCCTGAAAGAACTATGTGGCGCTTTGGCTCATCGTATGATGTATTCGCTTCCTTATCTTTTCTTTTTCTCGGTTTGGTAGACATGTCCTTCACATAGATAACCTGTGCCACATCATTGGCTAGGACGAACGGTTCGTCAGTGTACCCAAGATTTTTCAGATCCACTGTTGTCATTCCGTACTGTGGGTCTACCTGTACCCCGCCGCCTGACAGATTGACCCATTTGCACTTAAACAAAGGGACCTTAAAATCAGGTCCGTAGTCAAGTTCCCGTATGTCCACTATGTAACCATAATATGTGTCCTTTCCGCTCGCGGTTGCTGCATCAAAGCGGACACCGATGTTTTGGTTGGTGCTCTTTTGATCTTGGGCGATCGTGTAAAATGTATTCCCATTTATCTCGTATCCTTTGTAAGTTAATACAGTCAAAGATGGTCCCCTGGACAACAAGTACAACTCATCACAAACAGTGTTGTCACCTCTGAGACGTGTTTCCAACCAACTACTGAAAGTCCTGATGTGTTCATATGTAATCCAGTCGTTGCACTGCTCCGGGTGTTTGGAGCGCAGATTGTTCTTGTGTTCTTCGACATACAGGGTCACCAAGGTAGAGTTCTGTAGAACTGTGTAGTGTGCTTGAGACCAAGAATATCCTTCCCGGCATATTATTGAGTCTCTTCCAAGAGTTCCTTTTCCAGTCAGTCTCCCCTCATACCGCGATTTAGGGAGACCTATCTTCTTAAGGCCAGGAATGAAGTCAACACAAAACCCGATAACATCCTCTGTTTGATGGCCCATGGAGATGCTTCCTTCTGGCCTAGCGCGGTTACGGACATATTTCTTTAGGACTCCCATGAACCTCTCAAAGGGGAACATATTGTGTAGAAATACGGGCCCCAGGATGACAATCTCGTCGACTAGATGAACTAGGACGTGCGTCATGATATTGAAGAAGGATGGTGGGAACACCAGCTCGAAACTGACAAGACATTGCGCCACATCACTCCTTAGCCTTAGTACGATTTCTGGATCGATCACCTTTTGAGAGATTGCAATGAGGAATGCACATAGCTTCACAATGGCTAATCGGACGTTTTCCGGTTGAAGCCCCCTCAATGCAACCGGAAGCAGTTGCGTCATAATCATGTGGCAGTCATGAGAATTTAGGTTCTGAAACTTTTTCTCTGGCATATTTATTATTCCCTTTATATTCGACGAGAAGCCAGTCGTGACCTTCATACTGAGCAGGCATTCAAAGAAGATTTCTTTCTCTTCTTTCGTAAGAGCGTAGCTGGCAGGACCTTTATAATGCTTTGGAGGCATGCCATCTTTTTCGTGCAAAAGTTGCAGGTCCTCCCGTGCCTCAGTTGTATCTTTTGTCTTCCCATACACGCCCAAGAAGCCTAGCAGGTTCACGCAAAGGTTCTTCGTCATGTGCATCACGTCGATTGAAGAGCGGACCTCTAGGTCTTTCCAGTAGGGTAGGTTCCAAAATATAGATTTCTTCTTCCACATGGATGCGTGTCCCTCAGCGTCATTCGGAACAGCTAGTCCACCGGGACACTTTCCAAAGATTACGTAGTGTAAATCATTGACCATAGCAAGTACGTGATCACCGGTACGCATGGCGGGCTTCTTCCGGTGATCTGCCTCGCCTTTGAAATGCTTGCCTTTCTTTCGACATTGATGGTTGGTCGGAAGAAATCGACGATGGCCCAGGTACACATTCTTCCTGCATTTGTCCAGGTATATACTTTCAGTGTTATCTAAACAGTGCGTGCATGCGTGGTATCCTATGTTTGTCTGTCCTGAAAGGTTACTGAGAGCGGGTCAATCGTTGATGGTCACGAACAGCAACGCCTTAAGGTTAAATTCCTCCTGTCTGTGCTCATCCCATGTACGTACACCGTTTCCATTCCACAGCTGTAAAAGTTCTTCAACTAATGGCTTTAGGTACACATCAATGTCGTTGCCAGGTTGCTTAGGGCCTTGGATGAGAACTGGCATCATAATGAACTTCCGCTTCATGCACATCCAAGGAGGAAGGTTATACGTACATAGTCACAGGCCAGGTGCTGTGATTGCTGCTCTGCTCCCCGAAAGGATTAATGCCATCCACGCTTAAAGCAAACCATACATTCCTTGGGTCCTTTGCAAACTCATCCCAGTACTTTCTCTCGATTTTTCTCCACTGCGACCCGTCAGCGGGTGCTCTCAACTTCCCATCTTTCTTCCGGTTCTCACTGTGCCATCGCATCAACTTGGCATGCTCTTCGTTTCTGAACAGACGTTTCAACCGTGGTATTATAGGAGCATACCACATCACCATCGCAGGAACCCTCTTCCTGGGGGGCTCGCCGTCAACATCACCAGGGTCATCTCGTCTGATCTTATACCGCAATGCACCGCATACCGGGCATGCGTTCAGATCCTTGTATGCACCGTGGTAGAGGATGCAGTCATTAGGGCATGCATGTATCTTCTCCACCTCCAATCCTAGAGGGCATACGACCTTCTTTGCTGCGTATGTACTGTCGGGCAATTCGTTATCCTTTGGAAGCTTCTTTGCCTTCCACTGCAGCAATTCCAGTACAGTACCGAGCTTTGTGTTGCCATCTTCGCAATTGGGTATAACCCTTTTTTGTGATCCTCTTACATGCGATCGAACTTCAGCTTCTCCTTTTGACTTACGCATTGCGTCCTTGCATCGACAATGACCCGGCGGAGATCATCATCATCGGGCACATCGTCTGGTTCCTCTTGATCTTCAGCAGCTTCACCCATTGCAGGATCATGGGCACATCGTCTGGTTCCTCTTGATCTTCACCAGCTCCCCCCGTTGCAGCATCACCGTATTCAGGGGGCACATAGTTGTCATCGTACTCTTCTTCTTTGCCGTCTTCCATCATAACCCCTATTTCTCCGTGCCTCGTCCAAACATTATAGTGGCATGAAACCCTTGTAAAGCAGGTGGGAGAGAAGGATTTTCCGGTTAGAGTAAGACCTCGTACTCCCACATTCAGTGCATGGACAACACATAAAACCATTCTGCTTGTTTGCCTCAGCCGCATCGAGAAACTCATGCACGCCCTTAATGTACTCGCAGGTGTGTCTGTCACCGTACATCCATTGCCGGTTCATCTGCGTGCATTATATATAATTAAGTGTCCAAATTAATAGAAGTTCATCATCACATTAAAACCAAAGTGCATACATAGTTCTCATCTAACAATATATAGCTCTCCAGAGCATCTAATTAATTAAACCATACATTGAAACTATGTAAAACATTTCAATGCGAAAACAAATGCGATCATAATCGCAACCAAGGTAACAATTGATCCAACGGCATAATGATACCAAGCCTCGGTATGAATGGCATATTTTCTAATCTTTCTAATCTTCAAGCGCATTGCATGCATCTTGATCTTGTGATCATCGACGACATCTGCAACATGCAACTCCACTATCATCTTCTCCTCCTCAATTTTTTTTATTTTTTCCTTCAACAAATTGTTTTCTTCTTCAACTAAATTTAACCTCTCGACAATAGGGTCGGTTAGCATTTCCGATTCACATACATCCTACATAAATAAAATCTATGTCACGTTGGTGGGTATAATTTTCATAAACAATAAATGAACGAGCGAGGGGTATATATAGGCACCTCATTGGTCCCGGTTGGTGACATGAACCAGGACTAAAGGGGAGCCTTTGGTCCCGGTTCAAGCCACCAACCGGGACCAATGGTGGTGGGCCAGGAGCAAGGCCTATTTGTCCCGGTTCATCCCACCAACCGGGACCAAAAGGTCCAGATGAACCGGGACCAATGGCCCGCGTGGCCCGGCCGGCCCCCTGGGCTCACGAGCCGGGACCAATGCCCACATTGGTCCCGGTTCTGGACTGAAACCGGGACTAATGGGCCGACCCGGCCTGGACCAAAGCCCTGTTTTCTACTAGTGCTAGCATGTAAACATGCATGTTGTTTATATTTCTTCAACACACTGTGATTGTGAAGCTATCTCTATATTTCTACAATTCGCTGTTGATGTTTTATAGATGTTCATCTCCCGACCTTATCTATATTAACTACTGGTCAATTTTCTGAATTACTCGTTGGTGAGAATTCTTCTGCATCTGTTGTTATCTTGTTGGCATAATCATTCAATCATATTTTCTAGACTATTGAGTTCAGGAATATTTTTTATTGCCTCAATATGTTGTAGATTATCTTATTTTATAGTTTCTTTTGTTGAGTGAATATCTCAAAAGTATCGAATTTACATTGTCTTCTCACAGAGATGAAAAGAGGGGCTGACTGTAGGATTCTAAAATCTTTCTTTGCTGCCAAACTTTAGTGATTGCCCTGCTGGAGATTGTCATATTTTTTTAAAAAGGAAAGGTATTAACCACTTAGCCATGTATTTATTATTTATATGATTTAGGGACCTTTCTGGTCGTGGGCCACCTTGCAATTCCTAAAAACATTGCCATTTATTTGTGTCAATATTTATATGATTGTATGTTGAGCAACTGCAAAATATACTATGCGCCAGCGGATCCGTTCGCCGCTGCTGATCTCATCGCTACGTTGACGGCAACCATTTGACGCCGCCGAACCCCTTGCCATCGAGTGTCTCCTCCATTATGAGTGCAAGCAACAGGAGGTGTCTCTTTGGCACAACGACGTGGTCAACTGGTCACTCCTTCATCGACAGGTTCTTGCGCTCGGTGGATTACTTCCATGGTTCCACAGTGGGAAGCCACCCTCAAGCTACGGTACGTACCTCTTCCCCTTGGAGGCCCGCACTCTTCACGTGTTGCTGGTACTGGAGGATCCACAAGCGTCAATCATATAGAGTAAGTAACGTGCACGTGTAATCTTTGTAGGTTCAGGCAACGTCTCCACCCACTCGCAAATTCAACTACATTGGCTGAGTGCAAGCAGGATATGTAGTAATACTGAGTACTTACAAATGCACAAAGCTCTGTCTACATCTGCACAAGATAGAATCACAATGAACTTGGCCCTTGATTATTTTTGTCAGAAGTGTGCCATGTATACCACACCTTTGAAACTTTGTTAATTCTGAATTGTGTGGATGGCAAGCAGTACATCAGGCTTTGTCTCCTTTGTACTGATTTAATATACCTACTAGTTCGGCTGATTAGTGCTTCGCTGTGTGTGGATGGCGCAAGCAGTACATCAGGCTTTGTTTCCTTTTTACTGATTTAATATACGTGCTGGCCCGGCTAATTAGTGATACGCTGTATAAGTTCACAGTGGACTTGCAATTGCTTAGTAACTGTAGTAGATGGAAATGTACCAACATGTCGTAGTTACGTTGTTAATTTGCTATATTGCTCCTTTCCTTTTGTAAGGTATCTCAGACTGTGGGATTTTTTGTTCAACATTAGACGAAATATTCTGGTCAATTTTTATATTCCACCATTTATTTCCCACACTTGTCTTTTGAATTGTCCATTTGTTATTTGGATTTTTTTAGATTTAACTGTGTATCCGACACGCGTACAATAATAATTCTGTTTAGATATGCAAAATATAATATCATTGTCAGGAACTTCTACATCCGATTATTTCTCATATATTTGGGGTCTGATGCAGTAAAGGTAATATCTGCTTTGTGTTATTAGATTGATAACAATGAATTATTCCAGATGTAAAAGGAATTGCTAAAATCAACTAGAACTGATGCTACATAAGTTTTTGCTTTTCATAATTAAATTATTTCCCTCTTGATAAAAAAAACCATACTATTCTAGAGAACTTAGTTCACAAGACATAAAAGAAGCAAAGGTGTATTATGCAACTTTCAATAAGGTGGAAATAAACAAGACTAGAGGTGGGTGGACAGAGAGATAGAGATGTTACACATGATTCATTCCTGAACCACTAGAACTTGTTGTTTTTTCTCTCATCCGTTGGCCATGCCCGTCCTTAGATTGGGCTTGATTTGTATTTATGCGTAACTGTGCACATTTTGGTCAGCTATGTGTCATGTTTAGGCTTTTCTGCGCTGTCTCGGCTGAAAGCCATTTTTATCGCAATGTTGGTTGGTGCATATAGTTTTACTGCCATGTAGAAGAATGAAGTACGTAAGTGCTATTTGTTTTTCTGCGAACGAAACTAGGTGTCTTTGTTACAAGTAAATCAGGATAAGAATGGAAACGACCCTGTTAGATCCCCATAAGAGGTGGTACCGCAGTAGCCAGGAACAGATTGACGTAATCAACGGATGAATTGGTGTGTGTTAACCATTTAATTTGAACATGGTATGGCAATTGTTGCACTCTATTTCAGTTAGTTGAAACTGATAGCCAGGAACGCATCTTTGTAGCACTTTTCTGTTAAATTTGTAAATATTGCTTCAAGCAATTTGCTAGCTATTCAAGTTGGCAACTAGCTGGCATCATGCGATGTTTCTTTTCCATGTTATTAAGACTTATACATAACTTATTGTTTACACGGTGGTCCATTATAACTATTGTAAACTAAATTTTTTCAGCAAGGAGATGTCCGCATATAACACCTTCATAAATGTTATTACATGACTATATGTTGTGATATCATTTTTCATATGTCTAATTTTTTTTCGTCACCCCTATTTAGAAATGAGCCTTCTGTTAACTCCTGATCTTTCAAGTCATTTTCTGTTCTGACAAACTTGTACCTTTTCAGACAGATCATTGTCAGTGAGTAAACAATTGTTCAATTAAAGACTGGCATTATATGCTCTATATTGGGAATTCCAAATGAATAGTTTTGACATATTTTCTTCAGGAGATTTTTTCGGATCTTCAGTAAGCAACTGTATCTACTTATTTTGTTAATCAGATTTGTAGCACCCGATATGTTTAGGCAGTAGACTTATTGGTCCAGAGAAGGATTCCCATGATTCACCAAAAAATAGTTGTACTAGGGAGTTTGCTTGTTTTGATAGAAATAGTAGTAAGGTGTGTATTTGTACGTATAACATGTTTGGTTAGAGAGATACTTGGATATTTCTCCATCCATATTTTACTTGTTGTGATGTAGACATGCAAACAAGCCAAAAATGATCTCTATGGAATAATGTTCCTGGCAAGAGATAGGGCTTTGTTCCTATATTACTATTTTTGGCACCCTACATTCTTTTATCTATAGCATTTATGCTTTATGAGCTGCATTTATAAATGGATTATATCAGTGATATTAGCTATGTGTGTCGACGGATATACATATGTGTGACATAATTTGGGGTTGATAGGAAATTATTATTTTGATGTTTTGTTAATTGAAGTTTGATCTTATGTTCTAACTGCAAACATGTGTGCCACGTTTCCTCAATGTGAAGTGAAAGAAGGTTGTCGCGGTGGTCGGCTACCAGGAGTATCTAGTTTGGCCTTTTCCCATGTTGGATTTGTCACTATTTTTAAAATCTACTTATGACTATTTTGTAAAGGTATGTTGCAGAACCATCTATTTTTAAAATCAACATAATGCCGTTGAGATTGGTGAATGAGGCTTCGAATAAATTTGAATTCAAATAAATTTTCTAAGCACATAGCTTTGTTGGCATATAATATATTGGTCAAATTGATTATCTAGGAACATGTGCACACCCCATGCACTCGTAGTAGTTATATTTTCCTTTTGCATTTTTTAATTTAGGGATTCCCTTTAACATAGTCACGTTAAACCTTTTTTTTGCCAAACACAACAACTTAGATACTCCATTGAATAACTTACCATGTGTTGGTATTTATCGCTATAAATAACATTGAGCCTTCTTCTTCACAAATCTATATTGATATGTGTTGTGCTCTCTTTGAGAGAAGTGAACTCTAAAAGCCCTCCTCATTCCGAACAATGAAAATTCTCAGGCTGAAAGTACAAACTTTGTTGGACAAATTGACAGATGGAAAGATTGGCAGATTTGGAGCAGGGTGACGACGGAGCAGACTGTTGTCACAATAACAAAAGAGCTGAAGTGGAAGGGCTCGTGCAAGAAGAGATGGAATGACAATGATGCAACCTTGACGTGTGGCTGTTGTATGTATTTAAGGAACGTAGGAAAAGAAGTATTAATGAGGTAAAGTGATGGGGACTCATCTAAGGCGGAGATGGCAACTGAGCCCAGAGGCAAACATGGCATTGTTCATAGTCAGTTTGTGAATGAATATGTGGTGGAAAGAATGTTTCCATGTCCATATGCCTCCTTTTCTTATTATTCGTACTAAGGTGAGGTGCCTTATATCTCATCAGTTGTCGATATGGAGCTCCCCATGGTGTCCTATTTGGAGCTCTATTTATGATCATCTCATAATTCAGCATCAGCCTTACATTCATCCTTCCAATCTTAATATGTGAAGTCATTACTCTCCATAAGATCAATACGATCTCTTTATTTCTTTTTTTATTCTTTCTTTTATTCCCTCATGATCAAAGCAAGATAACCAAGCCCTTGACTCAAAACTAATCTTTTTTATATAAAGCTCACAGACTCGATTACATAAAAGGATCATAAAGCAAAACTCGAAAACTAAATCATACTAAAACTTTATTCTACTAGATCAAGATATAATCAAAAGGATCGAACTAAGAAAACCGGTAAAGGTGGTGGTGATACACGATACCGGGGCACTCCCCCAAGCTTGGCATTTGACAAGGGGAGTGCCCATACCCGATGCTCAATTCTCCTTTGGTGATAGTGATGACAGAGTTCTTGATGATGTAGGCTTGTCGTCTAGCATCAAGCGCAGGAGATGCTCCAACTTACGAATAATGCTCTTGAGTGCGATGATATGCTCTTGCAATAGAATATTTTCATGAGTTAGATACTTGGTCTGCACCCGAACTATTTCAATCATCTTGAAAGCTTCAATTTCAGTAGGGGTAAGAAGATTGTAATGAGGTTGAAGGATGTCTTCTTCTTCCGTTGTTGGAGCTTGATCCTCTGTGGCCTTCTTGATCCCATCATCCTTGTTGATCTCCCCAGGTTCTTCTCTCTTCAGCTCTATCTTCATTAGCCAAGCATCATTGCCCTCATTGTTGGAGGCGGGGGATGACATGATGCCTGGCCTTGACAAGTCTGGCAGAAAACAGCTCGAAACAAAAACAGAGGATAATTGCGTGGTACGGCGGCCAAAACCTTCGGGGGATTAGATAATGAATTTTTACCGACCAAAAGAAGTATCGTGCAAGAAAACGGAGTCCAGAGGGCACACGAGGTGCCCACGAGGCAGGGGGGTGCGCCCAAGGGGGTAGGGCGCGCCCTCCACCCTCGTGGATGCCTCGTGTCCTTTCCGAACTGCTTCTTATTTTCCTAATTTCTTAAATATTCCAAAACGGAGAAAAATTGCTATTAGAACTGTTTTGGAGTCGGTTTACATACCGTACCACATACCTCTTCCTTTTCAGAGGCTGGAACTTTCTGGAAGGTGTCCCTTATATACTCCTCCGGAGTTACGGTTTCAATAACATTAGTTTCAACATTTATAGGATTACCTGAGATATAGTGTTTGATTCTTTGACCGTTCACCACCCTGGGATTTGTGCCTTCGAAGTTGTTGATTTTTATGGCACTAGAACGATAGAACTCCTCTATAACGTAAGGACCTTCCCATTCAGCTGCCGGCATTCCCCCTCTTCGTGTAAACCTTGTAAAATAAGAGAGAATAGGCATAACTATTGTGACATAATGTGTAATAACAGCCCATAATGCAATAAATATCGATACAAAAGCATGATGCAAAATGGACGTATCAATGTTGGCGGCGGATATCGTTATTTTCTCACCTTCACACATGATTTGAGAAGATATGGGTATATCTACTTAATGAAACATAAGTCTGAAACATTTGAAAAGTTCAAAGAATTTCAGAGTGAAGTGGAAAATCATCATAACAAGAAAATAAAGTTTATACGATCCGATCATGGAGGAGAATATTTGAGTTACGAGTTTGGTATTCATTTGAAACAATGCGGAATAGTTTCGCAACTCACGCCACCCGGAACACCACAACGTAATGGTGTGTCCGAACATCGTAATCGTACTTTACTAGATATGGTGCGATCTATGGTGTCTCTTAACGATTTACTGCTATCGTTTTGGGGTTATGCTTTAGAGATGGCTAGATTCACGTTAAATAGGGCACCATCTAAATTAGTTGATACGACACCTTATGAACTCAGTTGAGGCGTCTCTTGATGTGTTTGGTTCTCTTGTGAAATCTAGATTCTTTCGTCATGACAATTGCTCAAGTATTGTCCCAAAAGATTTTCATTAGACCCGATGCACTAGGTATTACACCTAGATCGGATATGAACTCCTTCATCCAGACTCCTTCATTTGCTGCTTCCGAAGCAGCTATGTACTCCACTTCACACGTAGATCCCGCCATGACGCTCTGCTTGGAACTGCACCAACTGACAGCTCCACCATTCAATATAAATACGTATCCGGTTTGTGATTTAGAGTCATCCAGATCAGTGTCAAAGCTTGCATCGACGTAACCATTTACGATAAGCTCTTTGTCACCTCCATAAACGAGAAACATATCCTTTGTCCTTTTCAGGTATTTCAGGATGTTCTTGACTGATGTCCAGTGATCCACTCCTGGATTACTTTGGTACCTCCCTGCTAAACTTATAGCAAGGCACACATCAGGTCTGGTACACAGCATTACATACATGATAGAACCTGTGGCTGAGGCATAAGGTGAAGGAAATATGCCCAACAGGCCATAATTAAGTTGTTATTTATATTTCCTTATATCGTGATAAATGTTTATTATTCATGCTAGAATTGTATTAACCGGAAACTAAGTGCATGTGTGAATACATAGACAAACAGAGTTTCACTAGTATGCCTCTACTTGACTAGCTCGTTGATCAAAGATGGTTAAGTTTCCTAGGCATAGACAAAGAGTTGTCATTTGATAAATGGGATCACATCATTAGAGAATGATGTGATTGACTTGACCCATCCGTTAGCTTAGCACGATGATTGTTTAGTTTACTGCTATTGCTTTCTCCATAACTTATACATGTTCCTATGACTATGAGATCATGCAACTCCCAAATGCCGGAGGAACACTTAGTGTGCTATCAAACGATACAACGCAACTAGTAGACTATAAAGATGCTCTATAGGTGTCTCCGATGGTGTTTGTTGAGTTGGCATAGATTAAGATTAGGATTTGTCACTCTGAGTATCGGAGAGGGATCTCTGGTCCCTCTCGGTAATGTACATCACTATAAGCCTTGCAAGCATTGTAACTAATGAGTTAGTTATAGGATGTAGCATTACGGAACGAGTAAAGAGACTTGCCGGTAACGAGATTGAATTAGGTATGATGATGCCGATGATAGAATCTCGGGCAAGTAACATACCGATGACAAAGGGAACAATGTATGTTGTTGTGCGGTTTGACTGATGAAGATCTTCGTGTAATATATGTAGGAACCAATATGAGCATCCAGGTTCCGCTATTGGTTATTGACCGGAGATGATTCTCAGTCATGTCTACATAGTTCTCGAACTCGTAGGGTCCGCACGCTTAACGTTCGGTGATGATCGGTATTATGAGTTTATGTGGTTTGATGTACCGAAGGTAGTTCGGAGTCCCGGAAATGATCACGGACATGACAAGGATTCTCGAAATGGTCGAGACGTAAAGATCGATATATTGGAATCCTATGTTTGGACATCGGAATGGTTCCGGATGAGTTCGGACATTTTCCGGAGTACCGGGAGGTTACCAGAACCCCCCGGGGAGACAATGGGCCTTAATGGGCCACAGTGGAAAGGAGGAGGAGGCGGCCAAGGTGGGGGCGCCCCCCCTCTCAAGCCAAATCCGAATTGGGAGGGGGGCGGGCAGTCCCCTTTCCTTCTCTCCTTCTCCCCCTTCCTTCCCTCTCCTACTCCAACTAGGGAAGGGGGAATCCTACTAGGACTCCCCCCTTGGGCGCGCTGATACTTCTCCCACGTATCTACTTTTCCAAACACTTTTTCCCTTGTTTCGGACTCTAACTTGCATGATTTGAATGGAACTAACCTGGAATGACGCTGTTTTCAGCAGAATTGCCATGGTGTTATTTTTGTGCGAAAATAGAAGTTCTCGGAATGACTTTAAAATCAACGGAGATTATTTCTGGAATATATAAAAAGTATTGGCAAAAAGATCCAAGTCAGGGGGCCCACACCCTGTCCGCGAGGGTGGGGGCGCGCCCCCTGCCTCGTGGGCCCCATGATGCTCCACCGACCTCAACCTTGACTCCATATATTCAATTTCGAGGAGAAAAAAAATCATAGAGAAGGATTCATCGCGTTTTACGATACGGAGCCGCCGCCAAGCCCTAAACTCTCTCGAGAGGGCTAATCTGGAGTCCGTTCGGGGCTCCGGAGAGGGGAATCCGTTGCCATCGTCATCATCAACCTTCCTCCATCACCAATTTCATGATGCTCACCGCCGTGCGTGAGTAATTCCATCGTAGGCTTGCTGGACGGTGATGGGTTGGATGAGATTTATCATGTAATCGAGTTAGTTTTGTTAGGGTTTGATCCCTAGTATCCACTATGTTCTGAGATTGATGTTGCTATGACTTTGCTATGCTTAATGCTTGTCACTAGGGCCCGAGTGCCATGATTTCATATCTGAACCTATTATGTTTTCATCAATATATGAGAGTTCTTGATCCTATCTTGCAAGTCTATAGTCACCTATTATGTGTTATGATCCGTTAACCCCGAAGTGACAATAATCGGGATACTTACCGGTGATGACCGTAGTTTGAGGAGTTCATGTATTCACTATGTGTTAATGCTTTGGTCCGGTACTCTATTAAAAGGAGGCCTTAATATCCCTTAATTTCCAATAGGGCCCCGCTGCCACGGGAGGGTAGGACAAAAGATGTCATGCAAGTTCTTTTCCATAAGCACGTATGAGTATATTTGGAATACATGCCTACATTACATTGATGAAATGGAGCTAGTTCTGTGTCACTATTGGGGATATTACTATCAGCTAAGACCCTCCCAGGAGGGGCCGGGTCAGCCTTAATGGCGGGTTAAATAAGAAGCCCGATATATAGTCAAGATGATAGTTTATTAGTATATATAGAAAGCCCAAATGCCTCGGGCCGGCTTAAGGCCCATTATTGTAAACCGCCATATGCGCGGAAAGACTTGTGAGGGAAGGCATGTAAAGGAAGTCACCGAGCCGGACACGATTATGAGCCGGCCGGGACTCTGTAAGCCACCAGGCGCTGACCCGTGTATATAAGGGGACGACCCGGTGGCGGCTCAGGAGGAGAGAAAACGAAGTCAATAACCAAGCCGGCGAATTGAGCCTCTTGGAAGTCGAAACCTCAGCAATACCAATCCCAACTATACGCAGGCTTTTACCTTCATCGTAAGGGGCCAAACTGGTATAAAACTCTCTCGTATCCTTTGTCCCGATTAACCCCTTTAAGATTCCTAGTGCGATGGCCCTACGACTAAGTCCTTGCTCTAGGACATCTGCCGTGTCAACTCCACGACAGTTGGCGCCCACCGTGGGGCCAGTGCACGGTGGATTTGAGTTCTTGAAGGGCAACTTCGAAGGGCTCAAGGGATACGCTGTGGGTCGGATGACCAAGAGTCGTCGCGGCAATATCTACATCGACGACGAAGGCTGGGGCCCCGAGGCCGGCTCAATCGAGTACGGTTACCGAGTCCCCTTCGGCGGAATTCACGTCTTCATTCGCCGGATCGGCGAGTCAGAGCCTGAGCCGGATGTCCACACAGACCTCATCGAAACGGCTCGGCGCGCCAGGTCCACCCGTGTTCAATCTGTCGTGAAGCATGCCTTCGTAGGCTGCATCCATGTTGGTGAATGCTCCGAAGGATCAATGGAAGGCGGGGAGACGGCCATCTTCTCTGATACGTCATCATCAACAGGTGAGACGGACTCGTTGTACCAACTGCAAGACGACTTGCTCGGGGGCTGTTCCGATGGCAACAGTATTTCGGAGCCCCTTGAGCCACCAAATTGGGCCGGAGTCTTCATGGCAGGGACGCAGCCCGGGCAGAACTCCACCGCAGCGACAGCAGCCGCCACCGGGTCGGCAGCTGCCGGGTCAGGAGACCCCGCGCCCCCCCAGCTCAGGTTCTCATGGACCTCATGGATAAACTGATGACTCTGTTAAACACTGTGGTGGAGCCAACGGATAAAGCCCAGCATGATGCGGAAGTGGCACGCGTGCGGGAGGAGATGGTGCAAGCTATGGAAAATTTGGCCGTGAAGGAAACCCGAATGGCAGCAGAACGAGCAACTTTGGATGCTCGTGCTCAGCAGCTTCAAGCAGAAACCTTCCGGCTCTCCGTGGATCTTAATGCGTCAAACGAAGTCATGAGGAGGAGGTGTCAGAAAACTCAGTCGCGTCTGCCTCTAACACTTGATCCGAGGAATCTGTTCCATACACCCGGAGCTGGAGGGAGTAACCCGCCAGAGGCAAACCGGGCCAAGACGCCCGGTGCACTAGTTCAGCCACGCGCCATGGAGCCGCCGCGCGTGAATACAGCTCCTCCTCGTTATATATCAACACACCCGGGTCACTTCTCCAACCCCATGGAGAACCTCATTGCGGCGTCGGCTTGATTGGCAGCTCTCCTGATGGAAGGCGACTCGCTAGCAGCAATTGAAACCCGGAGGGTAAGAGAACTACTTCAGACAGCTTTGGCCCAGCAGGATGCATACTCCTACAGTCGAGACATGATTCATTCAACTCCTCGTCCAAGCCAGAGCCTGAGTTACAGTAGGCACATGGAATCTGCAGAAATGTCAAGTAATGCTCAACGTCACAACCGGCCATATAGGTATGAGCCGGTGCGGGCTGGAGCTCTTAACTTGGCGGATCAGGAGAGGATCCGTCAAGAGGCGGAACGGGCGGCTCAGATAGCAGCAAAGCAGGCGGCTCACCAAACCTTTCTAGCTTATCCAGCAACCTCGGTTGAGACAGGAGTGGCTACAAGAACCAGAGGCGTACCTTGCCTGGTCCCAGCCATATGCAATGAGCGGTTGCCCAAGGATTTCAAGGGACCTCGTAAGGTGGATAACTAAATGGCTGACTTACAGCCAGGGGCCTGGATTGAGAGTTACGAGATGGCTATGGAGCTGTTGGAGGTTAGCGATGCTGCAATGGCCAAGTATTTTACCATGATGTTGGATGGAACGGCTCGGACCTGGTTGAAAGGATTACCACCCAATTCCATCGGCTCATTGGCAGAGTTGAAGGCATGGTTCATCCAAAACTTTAAAGACACATGTAAGCAGCTAATGTCGATTGTGGATCTGACCAATTGCAAGCAAGAGGATGGAGAATCTACAACCCATTGGGTGCGCCGGGTCAAGGAAATAATACATTCATCTGATAAAATGGATGCCGGCTCAGCAGTTTTGATGTTGGAGAAGAATTGCCGTTTTGAACCTTTGAAGCAGAAGTTGGGGCGACTTAAACATGACTGTAATGACATGGGAACGTTGATGGCCTCTCTTTTCAAGTATGCCGACTCCGACACCACCAAAGACCCGGCATCTGATGAAGAAAAATCTGCGAAGGGAAAGAAGGATGGCAATGGCAAGGGTCACCAGCATAACCCGGCAAATCAAGGAGGTAATAAGCATAAGGCTGATGAGTTTGTTGCTAATACTAATGCGCAGGGTGGTAATTAGTGGCGCAAGGGCAGACAACCCCCTCGATCGGGCGGGTTAGGCCCCACGCTTGAGCAGTTATTGAATGAACCTTGTCCAAAGCACGGCACCCGGGAGAAGCCAGTCACGCACTTGTGGAAAGATTGCACGATCATGAAGGCATTTAAAAATTCAAACACATTTGATGGGGGTCATGGCCCGGGTGGCGGCTCAGGTGGAGGCGGCTTTCAGGGCCCAGGCGCCAGTTCAAGCGGAGGAGGTTTTCATGGTCAGGGGCATCCCGGTCACCAGGGAGGTTATAATCAGCAACACAACCAAGGGAATCAACAACAGCAACAATCCGGCTATCAGAGCAACCCGAAGCAGTTGAGTAGCGGGCAGTATCATGTCTTTACTACCAGTTTATGTAAGAGAGACCAGAAACTCCACAAGAGGGCCGTCAATGCCGTTGAACTGGCAATCCCACTCTATCTACGTTGGTCGGAGTAGCCTATTGTGTGGAGCAGAGAGGATCACCCGCCCTGGGTTGATAATCCGGGTCACTTGGCTTTGGTAGTGGCACCTCAGGTTGGTGGGTACAAGTTTACTAAGGTACTCATGGATGGAGGCAGCAGCATCAACATCCTTTACTATGAGACGTTCTGCCGGATGGTATTGACAGATAAAAATCTTAAACAATCCAACACTGTTTTTCATGGTGTAGTACCCGGTAAGTCGGCATACCCCGTTGGTAAGATCGAGCTGGAGGTAGCCTTTGGGGATGAGTATGATTCCAGGGTAGAAATATTAACCATTGAAGTGGTTAAGATCAAAAGCCCATATCATGCTCTGTTTGGGCGACCGGCTTATGCCAAGTTCATGGCTAGACTGTGTTACGTGTATTTGCAGCTCAAGATGCCGGGTCACAAGGGCACCATTACAGTCCATGGGAGCCGGAAGATCGCCTTGGAATGTGAAGAGTGGGGTGCTGCTTATGCTGAATCTGTTTGTGCAACAGAGGAGTTGAAATTCTACAAAGATCATGTTGACCCGGCGGACAAGACGTCATCAAAGAAACCAACAACAGAGCATGAGCCGGAGTTAAAGTTCAAATCGGCTGATGACACTAAGATGGTTGACTTTGTGCCTGGCGATTCATCCAAACAATTCATCATCAGCGCAAACTTGGATCCGAAATAGGAAAGCGCGCTCATCGAGTTCATCCGTGAGAACTGGGACATCTTTGCATGGAAACCTTCAGACATGCCGGGTGTCCCGAGGTAACTCGCTGAGCACACTCTTAATATCGATCCAATGTTCAAACCTGTCATATAGTTTCTTCGCCGGTTCAATGAAGAAAGGCGCAATACCATTGGAGAAGAGGTGGCCCGGCTTTTGGTGGCCGGGTTCATTGTGGAGGTCTTCCACCCAGAATGGTTAGCTAACCCGGTGCTCGTGCTAAAAAAGAATGGCACCTGGCTTATGTGTGTGGATTACACAGATTTAAACAAAGCCTGTCTGACTGATCCTTTTGCTCTTCCCCGTATTGATCAGATCATTGATGCTACGACGGGTTGTGCACGGTTGAGTTTCTTAGATGCTTACTCCGGGTATGATCAGATTAGGATGGCAGTCAAGGATCAAGAGAAGACAACATTTATAACTCATTTTGGGGCTTTCTGCTATGTGTCTATGCCTTTTGGGCTCAAGAGTGCTTAGGCGACTTACCAATGGTGTGTGCAGAATTGTCTTCATGATCAAATTGGGCGCAATGTTCATGCCTATGTGGATGATATAGTAGTGAAGTCCAGGGAAGAGGAAACCTTGGTTACAGACTTGAAAGAGACTTTTGATAACCTTCGGATTTACAAGATGATGCTTAACCCGGCAAAGTGTGTTTTTGGAATGCCAGCCGGCAACCTTTTGGGTTTTCTGGTGTCTAACCGAGGTATTGAAGCTAACCCGCAGAAGATCAAGGCAATTACATCCCTAGACAAACCAACCTGCGTCAATGATGTTCAACAACTGGCGGGTCGTGTGGCTGCTTTGGGCCGGTTCATAAGCCGGTTAGGGGAAAAGGCTATGCCTCTGTATCAGTTGATGAAGAAAACAGATGTGTTTGTTTGGAACGATACTGCGAACGCCGCTTTTGAGGATCTGAAGGCACAATTGGCTGAGCCGCTGGTCCTAGCTGCTCCAATTGAGAAAGAGCCGCTATTTTTATACGCAGCTGCCAACTCACGGGCTGCTGTGTGGCTATGGTGGTAGAGCGCAAGGAGGCTGGCAAAGGGCATCCGGTTCAGCGGCCGGTTTATTATGTCAGTGAAGTGCTAATTGAGTCTAAGAAACGATATCCACATTGGCAGAAGCTTGTTTATGGGGTATTCATGGCAAGCCGGAAGCTCAAGCATTACTTTCAGGGACATCCAATCACTGTGGTTAGCTCTGCTCCTTTGGGAGACATTATTCAAAACAAAGAAGCTACAGGGTGAGTGGCCAAGTGGGCAATTGAGCTTGGGTCTCATGGACTGAAGTATGTTCCACGCACTGCGATTAAGTCTCAAGCCCTGGTTGACTTCATCAATTACTGGACAGAGATGCAGATGCCAGAAGAAAAGCCGGACAACACATATTGGACTATTCATTTTGATGTGTCCAGGCAATTGGAGGGCCCGGGGGCTGGAGTTGTATTAACTTCCCCACGAGGTGATAAATTTTGTTATGTGTTATGGTTGATGTTTCCGTGCACTAACAACACAGCAGAGTATGAAGCATTGCTCCATGGTCTTCGAGTGGCAAAGGAGATGAGCTTGAGCCGGGTTAGATGTCTTGGTGATTCAGATCTAGTGGCTCAGCAGGTGTCCGGCAGGTGGGATTCCAAAGACCCTCTCATGGCGGCTTATCACTGAGAGGTCGATGCTATTGCATGGTATTTTAAAGGTTATCAGGTGGAACACATTGACCGTCGAAAGAACGAAGCAGCTGATGCTTTGAGCCGGCTGGGGTCTCAACGTAAGCCGGTACCACCCAACACCTTTTTAGATGTTTTGCATAACCCCTCTGTCAAGTTGCCCACAGAAGAAGATTTAGTTGTTCCTGACTCGGAGGCGCATTTGGTGGCGGCTCTTCATGTCATCCTAGATTGGATGGTGCCGTTCTTGGCATACATGACCCGGGGAGAATTGCCAGCATATGAGGCTCTAGCTCGACAGATAACCCGGCGGTCTAAGTCCATGACGATTTCGGATGGAGAGTTATTTCATCGCAGTGTTTCCGGAGCATTTCAACGGTGTGTTTCGCCCGAAGAAGGTCAAGAAATCCTTCGTGAGATCCATGAAAGCGATTGTGGTCATCACGCCGGTTCAAAATCTTTAGGGGCCAAGGCGTTTCGACACGGTTTTTACTAGTTGACGGCTCACGCTGATGCAGAAGATTTGGTCAGTAGATGTGATGGGTGTCAGAAATTTGCACGACGAGCGCATGTGCCGGCTCAAGAGCTCCGGATGATTCCAATCACTTGGCCATTTGCAGTCTGGGGGCTTGACATGGTGGGACCTTTCAAAAGGTCTAAGGACAAGAAGACACATCTCCTGGTGGCGGTTGACAAGTTCACTAAATGGGTTGAGGCGGAGCCTGTGAGTAAGTGTGATGCAGCCACGGTGGTTCAGTTCATGAAGGAAATAATCTTCCGTTTCGGTTTTCCACACAGTATTATCACAGACAATGGCACTAATCTGTCCCAAGGGGCTATGGAAGAGTTTTGTCAGGAGAGCACATCCGGCTTGATGTTTCTTCTGTAGCTCATCCTCAATCCAATGGTCAAGCTGAGAGAGCCAATCAGGAAATTCTGAAAGGGCTAAATCCCCGGCTTATGGTTCCTTTACAGTGAATGCCGGGCTGTTGGGTAGAGGAGTTACCTTCAGTGTTATGGAGCATCAATACTACACCCAACAGGTCTACGGGTTACACACCCTTCTTCATGGTTTATGGGGCAGAAGCAGTATTGCCCAGTGACATCCGTCAGGACTCGCCCCGCGTGGCGGCTTAGGTTGAAGCTAACAATGAAAAAGCTAGACAGGATCTTTCAGGAAGACGACTTGGTGCTCCGGCTCATCCAAGATCTTTCAGATGCACACAAGCTATCCCCACCTTGGGAAGGACCCTTTGTGGTCAGTAAAAATTTAAACTATGGGTCTTACTACCTCATTGACATTCGAGAGCACGCAGACTCACGTAAGTCAGAAGAGGAGACCCGTCGGCCGTGGAACATTGCTCAACTTCGGCCATATTATACCTGAGCCACCGGCTCTCATCATGTACATACGTTCACATTGTATATACGATGATAAGCAATAAAGTAAGACCATCGGTCTCTTTTATTTTCAAAGATTATGCATTTTTATTATTGTTTCACAAATGACTATTAAGGAGATGATGATATTTGAATCAAGTTTAACCTTTTCTAGTCGGGCTTATGATCATATTCGAATCTAGCTGTAAATCTCATGGTCACTTGGGGGCTTCCTGTTCAAACATTGGTCATATTCGAACCAAAGAGAACATAGCTGTCATAACCCTCTTGATCGGTTCAAGGCCAAACTCACTTGGGGGCTTCTTGATCGTATCCGAATCAGAGCTTAACCCCTTTTGAGCCGACTTGGATCGTATTCGAATCAGGGTCGTTAAAAACCTCTCAAGGTCATTTGGGGGCTTCCTGTTCAAACATAGGTCGTATTCGAACCAAAGAGAACATAGCTGTCGGTACCCTCTTGATTGGCGCAACGCTAAAGCCACTGGGGGCTATATGGTCGTATTCGAACCTTAGCTTAACCCCTTTGGTCCGGTTTACTGACATATTCGAATCAGAAACCCCCAATCTTTTAAATACAGAGTTAAAATTATGTTTGTTATCTGTTCCTTGCCTTTGAGTTTTTGTTGTTTCAATATTACAAATGAGATGGCTTGATTTTCTTCGCCGGCTCAATTATTGGACAACACAGCCACCCGGGGTATCCAAGCCGGTGGTCTAAAGATCCGAAGGTACGAGCTACTGAAATATGATGATTATTGAATATTCAAGGAGTCTTAACTTTTATATTGAATTCTCAAATTCATCACCCGGGTTATGTAAACCGGCGATCTAAGGATCAACAAGGACAAGGTATGGTTTTACTTACACGCGCTTATCGGCTGTGTTAACTTCAGAGTTGGTATTAAACCTTATCCTTCATTTATATTTTTGAGGTAGAAATATGGGCTGTAAATTAGGTGTTTAAGCCCAGTTGGTTCTAAACCTCCTTGCCAGGTTTTTTCCTTGTGTTCACAGGAACAGAGTTCAAACATTGCAGAGACAAGCATTAAACGATGCATAAGAAAGTATTAAGCATTGGCATCTAGAAGCATAAATTCACGTAGATGTGTTTTATGTGCAATGGCATTAGCAAACAGGCGGTGTTTTAAACAGCTAAGCTATTACAAGACTTTAATAAACCCATGAAGATGATCACTGTCCTTCCCTCGCCGGTTCACCATCTTGAGTTTGTTAGAAGTTGGATTTTGACCAGTCAAAGCCGTTAATGGCGACAAATTCAGCTTCGTCGTCAATAAGGCCGACTGGGTCAATTTCCGGGGCAAATGTATCTTCTCTTATGGGTGGGATCATATCGGCAACTTTGTATGAAGGGGTGGCCATCTTCTTATTTGCACTATCAAAACCCGGCTAGTATTTGTCCACGTTGGTGTCATCTCCAAGGCTAGTCGCCTAAGGCCGGACTTCATGGACGCAGGCTATAAAGTCATCTTGATCAAAAGGAGACCTGTCCTCCTTCACGGTAGGATATCCCCTTGCAACGTCCGCCGGGTCTAGGTCTGGCACCCAAGCTTTGGAGCGGCTTAGGGCAGTCAGTGCACCGGCTCGCGCACAGGAGCGTTTTACCTCTTGGAATCTAGCAGGAAGGATGGATAGCTTCTTCAAGACATCACTAAGCCGGTTGGATCCTTGATTTACCAGAGAGATAGCGGCCAGAGACCGTTGGGTACCAATGTATAATTGTTGAACCAAGCTGTATACTGCCTTCAGTTTAATCAGCGGGTCTTGGTTCATATTTTTGCTTCGCGGACCTGTATATATTTAGCAGAGTCAGTTTGCGGATCATACTCCGGTTTGGCAAACAATTATAGTCAAGATTAATTCAGACGGCTTACCAAAAATCGCAGTAACTATCTGAGATACCCGGCCCTTCAAATTGTTCAGCTCTGTTGAAATTTCTTTCAGAGCTATTTCGGCTGTCTCAACTCGGCGGGTCAGGAGTGTTTTCTCATTCTCCAAAGTTTTCTCTTTGGCAAAAAAGGTTGGTCTTCAAAGTCTCCGTTTCAGAAAGGCTCACTCGCAATTTGGACGTGGAAGATTTCATTTCTGACTCCTGGCTTGCTAGCCGGGTCTTTGCGTCAATCAATTGGGAGTTCAGCTCAGATAATGCATTCTGTGAAAAATTCAGATAAGTCAAGATTTGGTTTTAAATTCCAATATACATATTCAAAATTCAAAGTCCCAAGTACTTTACAAAGTAACAGCACTTGGCACTTGGGGGCTAATGTATGCCAAATCAAATTTTTGTGACTCTACGAGCATATTAGAAGTCCCAAGTCCTTTACAAAGTAACATCACTTGGCACTTGGTGGCTAATGTACACAGTTCAGCAATGTTATCAAAGATAAACCAGAATGTTAAGTATTTTACAGATGGTGTTCAATTATGAAGTACCAATTCATTAATGATTAAATAAACCGGTCCTTGGGGACTATGGGTGAAGTCTTATTCTACCAATATCAGGCAAAGATTCATACATAAGGGTATCAGTCTATATTGTAAGTCTACATGTTATTCTGTTTCTCTCATAATCTACAGACTTGGGGGCTAATGGAATATTGGTAAACCGGAAACTACATACCTCATACTTCAATTGAAGCTGCTTGACCATCTCAATCTCAGAATCACGACTGGAGTGTACATGAATGAGATAGCCGGATAAGATATCACTGGCATTAAGACGGTCATAGTTAGCAACATCAAGACGAACCTTCCGCCTCTCCAAAGCTTCTTGCTTAGCTGTGCACTGTGCCAATACCGTCGGGTTCCCCGGCTCAACATAGCGGCTCCTAGTAATTTGAACATCTTGAACACGGGGAGACGATGGGCCGGCTGAGCTTGATGGACCAGCTGCAGAAGGGTTAATAGTGTTCTTGGCAAGGGATGGCTCTGGAGGATTTGCTTCATGAACAATAGGCGGGTCTTCTGGGGCGACAGTTAAGCGAGAAGGTGGCCTAGCCGGCTCAGATGCCAGTGCTGGCGGATCTTCCACTGGTTTTGTTGCCTTTTCTTTCTTGGACTTAGCTTGACCACTAAAGAAAAATATTGCAGGACAATCAACATTAAGATAACAATTGATCTAACTCGGAAGAAAAGAGGAGTTTTAGTTACCCAGGAGCAGTCTTGAAAGCCGGAAATTGTGTTTGTGATGAGTCGCCCGAGGAACGAGACACCTCCTGAAAAGGTCAATGAAAGGAGTTAAAGGAAATACAAGGAGCAGGATTCATTAAAACAAAGGAAAGGACAGTAATAAGTAAATCTCGTTCGGACGTTTCCGAGGGGTCTGTTCAGGGATGACAGTCGGCTCATCTTCAATCTCAACCTCACGACGGCTTCATGCTGCTGCTTTTTCAAATGAAAGTTGGGATCCAAGTAAGCTAAGGGGTTAGAAAACCTTACTTTACGGATCACTCGTCGAACTTTGTGTCTTGGTAAGGGCTCTGAGTCGGAGGAAATGATAGTTACCTCTGCTTCCCCGGCCTGGCTAGCCCTAGTGTCATCCTGGTAAGGATCAGTATCAATAAGATTGTTAAAAAATTGGCCAAGGGAATCAAGGGCTACCTCCGAGTCAGACGAGTCATCAAGCTTCATTAAATCCTCACCAGTAGTTTTCCTCTTCTTCTTTGATTCCGGGTTGTCTTCTTGGTGTTCATAGCGGCGGCTTTCGCCTTCTTGGCAGCTTCGTGGTCATATTTCACCTTCAAGAAGTCAGAATTGGCCTGTAAAGACAAGAAGAAAGATCAGTATTAAGTACTAATAGCTGGGCAAAACACAAAGAAAAAGAGCTGTACTTACTTCTGGTACCGGATTAATCTTGCAGAAGGGACTCAACGCAACAATACTGCAGTCCTCGTACTTCCCATTTACCAAAAGGGTTGACATTGAAACAATATCTTCTTCGGTGAGATCAACTGAGCTGTGACAAAGAGAGTTGTCCGGGCTTCCGTCATATTTATACATTAGTTTGGATCGACGGCCTAATGGAATAACCCACCATGAGATCCAGCAGCGGGTCAGATCTACTCCGGTTAAACCATTGCCCAACAAAGCATTCATTCTTCTGATGGAGGGAAGTAGCCTCTTGCGTTCAGCAACGGTGAGCTTATACGGAAGGGTGAACTTGGAGTCAAGACGACCGGGGCGGTAACCCGGCAGAGGCTTCTCGTTTGCTGGAGAAATATCCTGACAATAAAACCAAGTTTGGTTCCAGTCTTTTGGGTGACTTGGTAAGACGATAAGAGGGAAAACAGCACCCTGGCGGCGCTGAATTGAGATGCCTCCAAGTTCTAAGCTAGGACCATTGGTGCATTCGTTCTGCCGGTTTAGGTAAAAGTACTCCCTAAACAGCTCTACGGTGGGCTCTTGCTGAAGATACACCTCATAGAGTACTTGGAAGTTGCAAATGTTGGAAATGGAATTGGGTCCAAGGTCCTGAGGGTAGAGTTTGAAAAAATGAAGGACCTCTCTGAAGAATTTTGAACCGGGTGGTGAGAAGCCACGATTCATGTGATCAGTAAAGACAATCACTTCTCCGTCTTTTGGATTGGGGCGTTCTTCCTCCGGGTCAGGAGCACGATAAGACATGACATTCTTCGAAGGTAGAAACCCAATGATGAAGAACTCTTTTAACCGTTCCTCAGTTATGGACGAAGGGACCCAGTTACAGACGGTGGGTGTCTTTGACGGCATGATGTGTAGAGAACTGAAAAAATAGATAACAAACATGCCGGCTCAGCCTACGATCAGTTATAAAACAAGTAATGGCGGTTTAACTAAGGGCTAATGGCATATAAGGAAAAGAGAGCCGGTGCGGTAAACCGCCATGACTATAGATTCTTTCAGAAAGTGGATTCAGCTAAGTGTTAGGACAAACAAGTTTCCCAAAGTGATTGATATTATTTCAGATCAAAAGGCTGTTTCAAAAAGGAAAATATTCTAGACCTAAAAACCTAGTACAGATGAGTTCGTCAACTATAAAGAAGCATCTATACAGGTAAAGGGGATCTACTAATATCAAAAATGAATGCCAAACAACTACCGCGCAGGTTATATCTCTTCTTTCGATCAAAAGAAGTTGCGGAGAAGATCTACAAGATGATTCATGGCAAACAGGTGAAGAACATTGAAGAACTCGCCAACCTAGAACATATCTAGGTATGTGAGAGAAGAAAACTTACGAGATGCAGGCCTGCCGCGAAGAGTCGCCGCGTCCTCTGGTAGGAATCAGGGTAATGCAGCAGCCAAGCCTGACGACGACGATGAGAGTTGCGGCGGCGGCGGAGCTTGAGCAGCGACGGAGGTTGCGAGAGGAAGAAGATGAGGAAGAAAGGAGAATGGGAAGGACCGGCCGTGTGCTTATTTATGAGGGCAGGTGCGAACAGGCGGGCGTGAAAATCAAGGAGGCCAAATAATGATTATCCAACTGAACAGACACCTCGATTCCTGGAAGACATTAAAAATGAAAGATCCGTTGAAAGGTGACGTCATGAATGCTTTTTGTATTTCAAAAAGATGACGTCACGGCGGGTTAAGGAAATTTTCATACAGAGGATGGATTCTGCCTAAGTATTGATGATGGTCAAAGAACAAAGTTCAAAGTCAACCTGGGGCCTAATGTTGGGGATATTACTATCAGCTAAGACCCGCCCAGCAGGGGCTGGGTCAGCCTTAATGGCGGGTTAAATAAGAAGCCTGATATATAGTCAAGATGATAGTTCATTAGTATATATAGAAAGCCCAAAGGCCTCGGGCCGGCTTAAAGCCCATTATTGTAAACCGCCATATGCGTGGAAAGAGTTGTATGGAAAGGCATGTAAAGGAAGTCACTGAGCCGGACACGATTATGAGCCGACCAGGACTCTGTAAGCCACCAGGCGTTGACCCGTGTATATAAGGGGACGACCCGGTGGCTGCTCAGGAGGAGAGAAAACGAAGTTGATAACGAAGCCAGCGAATTGAGCCTCTTAGAAGTCGAAAACTCAGCAATACCAATCCCAACTAGACATAGACTTTTACCTTCATCGTAAGGGGCCGAACTAGTATAAAACTCTCTCGTATCCTTTGTCCTGATTAACCCCTTTAAGCTTCCTAGTGCGATGGCCCTATGACTAAGTCCTTGCTCTAGGACATCTGCCGTGTCAACTCCACGAGAGTCACCCTATGTTACGATTGTTACATGATTGATCGCATCTGGCATAATTCTCCATCACCGATCCAATGCCTACGAGCTTTTCCTATATTGTTCTTCACTTATTTACTTTTTCACTGCTACTGTTACAATCACTATAAACCTAAAAATATTACTTTTGCTACCGTTACCTTTTGCTACCATTGCCACTACTATCATATTACTTTGCTACTAAACACTTTGCTGCAGATATTAAGTTTCCAGGTGTGGTTGAATTGACAACTCATCTGCTAATACTTGAAAATATTCTTTGGCTTCCCTTGTGTCGAATCAATAAATTTCAGTTGTATACTCTACCCTCGAAAACTTTTGTGATCCCCTATACTTGTGGCTTATCAAGACTATTTTCTGGCGCTGTTTCGGGGAGCATAGCTCTATTCTTTGAGTCACTTGGGATTTATATCTGTTTATCACTATGAAGAACTTGAAAGATCCAAGCACTAAGATTTATCCATCAACTACGAGGGGAGGTAAGGAACTGCCATCTAGCTCTGCACTTGATTCACCTTCTGTTTTGGGTGAGCTTGCGACACGTAAACCAGCTTTTGCTATTAATTCTGATATGTCGCATGTTATTGATGATGCCACTTCTGCTATGCATGATACTTATGATGAAACTACTTCTATGCTTGATACTACTGTGCCACTTGGTGAATTTCTTGATGAACAACTTGCTAGGGCTAGAGAGAATGAAATTATTGAAACTGATAATATTGATGAAAGGGATGATGAAGATTCTCGCCCTGGATATGAATTGCCTGTTGTTCTTGAGGGTTATGTTATGGATGAAGAAACTGCTAGAGACTTTCTTGCTTGCAATGATAGAAGTGATCTTAAGAAATTATTAGCTAAGCTGAAAGAAAAATCTTTGAATGCTAAAATGAAATATGATCCTGGCTATGCTACTTCACCTATCTTTATTACTGATAAGGATTATGATTTCTCTGTTCATCTCGAGTTAATTACTTTAGTTGAATCTGATCCTTTCTATGGCTATGAATCTGAAACTGTTGTGGGACATCTTACTAAATGAAATGATATAGCTACCATATTCACTAATGATGAGAAAACTCGCTATTATTATATCCTTCAATTATTTTCGTTCTCATTAAAGGGTGATGCTAAGATACGGTTTAATTCTATTGATCCTCGTTGTGTGCATAGTCCCCAGGATATGATTTACTACTTCTCTGCTAAATATTTCCCGCTCATAACAAACAAGCTGCTTTAAGGGAAATATATAATTTGGTGCAAATTGAAGAAGAGAGTCTCCCACAAGCTTGGGGGAGGCTGCTACTTCTTGAGCACTGCGTTGGTTTTTCCTTGAAGAGGAAAGGGTGATGCAGTAGAGCAGCGTAAGTATTTCCCTCAGTTTTTTAGAACCAACACTACAGGAATCACCTACTTTGCCATCTGCCACGGCAGACGGCAAAGGCGTGGATGGCTGACGGCAAAAGGTGACGGCAAAATAAGGTTCGGCAAAGAGGTACTTTGCCGTCTACTTAGGGTGGCTGACGGCAAAGGGGCCTTTGCCATCAGCAGCGGACGGCAAAGAGTGCAGACGGCAATAAATGTGCTGTTACTCCGTTAGGTGGTTAACGGCAGGCCTTTGCCGTCCGCCGCTGACGGCAAACTTGGGAAGGCCTTTGCCAAGCGCCGAATGATGTTAGCCGACGTCAATACAGGGCAGGCCTTTGCCCTCCGCCACTTTAGGCAAAGTTTTTACTCTTTGCCGTTCGCCGCCGACGACAAAGCCTTTGCCGTCAGCCACTGTAGGCAAACTGACCAAATTGGTCAGCCTCCCAGGAAGCACAGTTACCTGCCACATGGCCTCTTTGCCGTCCGCTGCTGATGGCAAAGAGCCCTTTGCCGTCGGTGGCAGACGGCAAAGAGCCTGCATATTGTCTCTTTTTTTCTGTTTTTTTAATCCAACAATTTGCACATCAAATATATGACATATATAGATATATTTAACAGCAAACATATCACATATCCAGCACATAATTCCATATATATATTACATAGCAAAGTTCCATCAACATAGCAAGTTCCATCAAGTTCCATCCATACACATTGTTCCATATACATATTACATAGCAACGTTTCATCAACATAGCAAGTTCTATCATAGCAAGCTAGATACAATGCAAAGTTTTAGCAAAGAAAAAGCAAGCACTCCATCATAGCAAGCTAGCTTCCATGAAGTGAGTGAAATCTGCAAAATGGTAAATAAGAAAGTTAGAAATAGGTGAATAGAACAAGAAGAAGACTAGAACAAGAAGTATATGTCATTTATGAGGTAACTTAGGTGAAATGGATCATATATGAGCTAACTAAGTTGAAATGGGTTGTTTATGAGCTAACTTAGTTGAAATGGATCATTTATGAGCTAACTAAGTTGAAATGTGTTGTTTATGAGCTAACTTTGTTGAAATGTATCATTTATGAGCTAACTTCGTTGAAATGGGTCGTTTATGAGCTAACTAAGGTGAAGGGCATCATTTTTGAGCTAACTAAGGTGAAATGGATCGTTTTTGAGCTAACTAAGGTGAAATGGATCGTTTTTGAGCTAACTAAGGTGAAATGGATCGTTTTTGAGCTAACTTAGGTGAAATGGGTCGTTTATGAGCTAACTAAGGTGAAATGCCACGTTTTTGAGCTAACTAAGGTGAAATGGATCGTTTTTTAGCTAACTTAGGTGAAATGGATCATTTAAGAGCTAATTTAGGTGAAATGGATCGTTTTTAGCTAACTTAGGTGAAATGGATCATTTAGGAGCTACACCAGGTAAATTGGGTCATTTTAGAGTTAACTTGATCATTTATAAGCTAACCTAGGTAAGATGGGTCATTTTGGAGCTAACCTAGGTGAAATGGGTCATTTTAAAGCTAACGTAGGTAAAATGGATCATTTAGGAGCTAATCTACCTAAAATGGGTCATTTTAGAGCTAACTTGGATAAATTGGATCACTTATACGCTAACTAAGGTAAAATGAGTCATTTTAGAGCTAACTTAGGTAAAATGGATCGTTTATGAGCTAACTAAGTTAATTATGCAATTTTTGACATAAGTAAGCTAAGTACATATCGTTTTAGAGATAACTTAGGTAAAATGGATGGTTTACGAGGTCAGTAAGCTTATTAAGTCATTTTGGAGGAAAAGAAGCTAACCCTAGGTCATTATGGTAAGAATATTGGAGGAAATAAAGCTAAGTCTAGGTCTTTATGCATTTGTTAAGCAAAACACTAGAGAAACTTACCGTGATCACGGAGGTGTAGGAGCGGGCTGGCTCACGCCGGTAGCTGGAGAAGGATCGTGCGATGCGTTTCTGGAGTTAAGCTGCACCAAAGATCATTTCCAATGTCTCGTTAGCATTATGACACTCAAATGTTAAGACTAGCAAGTAATGTCCATTCAAATTAAATTCACCGTGCTCCCACGAGCAATCACTGGCATCGGCGGAGCGGTCTGACCGGACTTCTCACACACAGACTGCACATTTGGTTTTCACAACAGTCATACTAGTTAGTAATGAGACTCAAATGTTTAGACTAGCAAGTAATCTGCAGAAGAAACTTACCACAAGGAGCTCGTACATGGCCCTTGCCTGCATGTCATTCCGTGCCCTCTCCTCCTCCAACATCTTTGTCGTCCTCTCCTCCAACTCCCGCTGCCTCTCCGCCGCCTCCGCCAGAAGTTTCTCCGTTCTATCTCTCTCACTCTGTATAGCAGCCTGCAACACCACTCACATGACCATTTGTAATCATTGATGGAAGCGCACACAATGTAATGGAGAAAGATAGCTGAGTACGTATAACTAACCTTGAAGGCGAGTTGGACTGGCCATTCACGAGGCCTTATCTCAGGAGCGGAGCTCGACTGGCGCTCCTTGATCTCCGGGAGAGTGCTACGACAACGGATAAGTCCATCTCCCATGGCTATGGAGCCATGGGACCTCCCGCCACCAGATATCATCAGTAGCTCTGTATCAATGGGACCCTGGCTCGGGTTAAAGTCCTCCCCTTTCCTCGCCTTCCCCTGATCTCTATATTGCACGAGCTTGTCGTGGGCGGAGATGTTGGTGAAGTTCTTTGGATCATCGAGGTCAGACGCAGAGAGTGCCTTGACTTTCTTGTAAGGGCCAGTGTGGGCCATGGCATACAGGTCGTACACCTCTGGCACCTTATCCGCCTTATTGTAGCATGCCTGAATGAGAGAAACAAAGTAAATTAGAAATTAAAGGGCTAAAGCTAGCATGATGAATGAATTGCATGAATCATGAAGCAAACCACATACCCAGTTCCGCCTGTACTGAAATAAGTTGGAGCTGCCTTGGTGGTGTGGCACACCTTCCATTTGGGCACGTTTGTCCTTGGCCTCTTTGTGGGTGGCCCAGCCATTCTTTTGAGCACCACGCATTTACCAACACCTCCCAACAATCCATCCGATCTGCACACCATCTCGGAGGGGCCTAAGTTAGCAAATAGAAACTTGAGCGCTACGGCTATGAATTACTAAATGAAGGAAGTAAGTACAAGCCCTTAAGAATTACCTTCATGTACTTCTCCTTACTCAAGAACTTATCGCGGCACTCCTGCTTGGGCTTCTTGATACCACGCCCGGCGTAGTAGTCTCGAACAGCCTGCACCCGAACCTCATGCCGTAAGTTCTGAAGTAGGCGCTTGCACTCCTTGTGGACAACATCTGCCGCCTCCTCCTCGTATCCCTCCTCACACCTGTAGAATTTCTGCAATCAAATGAGACAATATTGATTAGTACAATTAATAACTAGCTAGTTGAAGATTTTTAATTGTGTAAAGGAGCAATTACCCAGAACTTTCTGATCACCACGTCTGCCCTTGTTTTGCACAAGACACCGTCGATAATCTCACCCGGCGGGGCCGGGGCAGCCAAGTAGTGCTCCCAAGTCAATCCAAGCTCTGGAAACCGACCCTCACCAGGCAACGTGACAAACCCCGGGAAGTTTTGCCGAATCAGAACTCCAAGGACGGAGTTGGGCCGGCGGACACTTTCATGGTGGTCCCAACCCCTGCAGCATGACAAGGCCAACACATCAGTTATTTGAAGAAACGTGGATGTAGAAGGTACAAAAATATTAAATGCACTTACCTCTCCCCATCAGGGAAAATCAACCACCTCTGCTCGCGGGTCGCCAGCACGGACGGGAGCCGTGTAGCACCACGCTGGTAGACGTTGCCCCCCTCCTCCCCCTCCTCATCAGTCGGCTCCCCGCCATCATCAGCATGCCACTCGGCTCCCCGCCATCATCAGCATGGCCACTCGGCACCCCGCCATCATCATCATGGCCACTCGGCTCCTCAGGCTGACCCGACCAGTTACCCTATCCAGACATGTGCTCCTCCGGGGTCTCGTGGGTCCAAGTCTCGTGGGCCGAAGGCCCGTCGACCCGAGGCTCGTGGGCCGAAGACCGGTGGACCGGAGGCTCATGGACCGGAGTCCGTGCAGCCTCCTCCTCAGATGAGTCCACCCTAGCAGTCACGTGCTCGGGTGAAACAGCTGGGGGCGGCGGCGAGGAAGGCGCCGTAAGAGTCACCCTACCTCCTCTCCCGCGACCGTGTGCTCCACCTGCTCTCTTCTTCTTACCTCGTCCCCTGCTGGGCATCACGGTCGACGAAGAAGGGCCCAGCGGTGTCGCCATACTGTCCAGCAACGCTCGGCGGAGAGGTGCGTGTGGAATGGAAGACCTCGCACCATGCGCCGACGAAGAAGGGGCCTCGGCGTGCTCCCGACCAGCGCCCACCATCTTTCAACACCTGCCATGACAAAGAATAAACGAAATTAGTACAACATAAAAAAAAGTACCGACATGAATAATAATATGTATATCACTTAAGTGTATCATCATCAAGTACAACATAAAAAAATTGAATACCTGACACTACTAATAATCTTGATCAGTATCATCAATAAATGCATAATCATCATCATCGCTATAATCAATGATGGGCTCATAGGGTTCATTGGCATCAACATGTGCAAGGCCACCTTGACGTAATCGGTCAAGCATTGACAGGTCATCCGCAGCAGTAACCTCTTCTTGTTCCGGCTCTTCTTGTTCCTCCTCTGGGGTGATGTCGGATTCATTGTCGCTGTCTACTTCAATGTTTTGGGGTGAAGTATAGCGGTTCTTGAAACGCTTTTTGGAAAGACGTGTCTCTTGGAAGAATTCTCCTTCATATGTTTCTGGGTTAATGTGAGGTTCATAATCCTCTTCCTTTGGGGGAGAAAGTCTAGCACGTGGCGGCACTTCATAAACGACATCCCAACCTTTCAGATTTGGATTAGTTTGGCAGGCCCACGGTAGATAGAATACTTGGGTCGCCTGTTGAGCCGTAATATAGACATCAGGAACATCTAAATGGGTGCTTTGGTTGATTTCAACTAGCCCTATATGTTCATGAGTCCTTCTAGTCTCCTTCGGCTGAAACCAATAACATTTGAAGACTACGACATTCGGTGGGTTTTCACCATAGAACAGAAGTTCATAAATTGCTTCAACTCTCCCATAATACTCGGTACCTCCTTCACCGATAGCAGATACACAACAATTTGTAGACTTTCGGTCGGCCATAGATAGCTCTTTGCCATAGGTACGAAAGCGATACCCGTTGATGTCGTACTTGTCAAATGAACGGACCTTATAGTCAAAACCATTAGCGACTTGTCTCAATTCGGCGTCCATAGACACCGAATTAGCCTATAAGTTTCATATGAAAGGATTGTTGCATTACGCACAAATTAGCGAATGAAATGAAATTGTCTAACAGAAATTACCGTTTGTTTGAACCAAGAGATGAAACCGGGATAGCCGCCTCCTTGCTTTGCGAGAAGCTCATACTCTTCGATGGAATCCTTTTGGATCTCCGCTCCATACGAGAATATGGCGACGTATCGACTGTATGACATATCCAGGAATAAGAGCAGTTGAAAGGAAATGAAGTTGCGAAACAATTTACCGAGAACTTACTCGATGTACGGCCGCACTTCTATCAGGTTGTTGAAGATATACAATGAAATGGTCTGCCATTCTTCATTATCCAAAGATACTGGACGTGAAACACTAGTTGGTGCGAGATTCCCTTTGAATAGGCTGAGGTTGGATCCACCCTTTTTAGGGTCGTCAGCATTGTACCGAGGCTTCGGATTATGCAAATGACGATTTTTGGCTTCGTAGTGCGCTGTTACGAAGTTTGCCGCCTCCTATGTGATGAATGCCTCAGCCATCGATGCTTCAATTCTATGTTTATTTTTACATTTTTCTCGAAGCGTCTTCTGCATCCTCTCAGTTGGGTAGCACCAATGATTTTGCACGGGCCCCCCCAATCTTGCCTCGGTCGGGAGATGCAAAATCAAATGCTGCATTGGATTAAAGAAGCCCGATGGAAAGATCTTTTCTAACTTGCAGATCAACTCCGGCGCCAACTCTTCCATTTCTTCTAGCACGCCAGGCGATAGTTCTTTCGCACAAAGAACACGGAAGAAATAGCTGAGTTCTGCCAGTAGTAGCCATTCATCCTCAGGGATGAAGCCACGCAACATCACCGGCATTACCCGCTCAATCCATATGTGCCAATCATGACTCTTGAGACCAAATATCTTCAGTTTATCAAGATTCGCTCCCCTCTTTAGATTCGCTGCATACCCATCGGGGAACATCAACTGCTGTTGCACCCACAAGATAATTTCCCTCATAGCTGGCCTTCCAAGATTGAACCATGCCTTTGGCTTCGTCCAGTTCTGCTTTCCTTTCGGTTCTTTCATGTTTTGTAATGGCCTATCACATAGCGCCCCTAGATTGACTCTAGCCTTAGTATTATCCTTTGACTTCCCATCTATGCCGAACAATGTACCAAAAAGTGCCTCGGCGATATTCTTCTCAGTGTGCATCATGTCGATGTTGTGTGGGCAAAGGAGGTCTTTGAAGTAAGGCACATCCCATAAGCATGTTTTGTGAGTCCACGCGTGCTTAGTATTATACCCCTTGAAGTACCCTAGACGTTGTGGATCTGGCTCGAGAGCGTTTAACTGATCCAGGGTCTGTTAGCCTGTCAATGCAGGTGGTGCAGAGTTTTTGACAACTCTACCCCTGATGAAGTTCTTCTTGTCTTTCCTGAACTTATGGCGAGGATCCAGGAACTGTCTATGCATGTCGAAGCAAGAAAACTTGCGACCGGCCTGAAGCCAACGAAACTCAAGAGCTCCCTTGCATGTGGGGCATGGGAACCTTCCATGCACACACCAGCCAACGAATAGCGCATATGCCGGCAAGTCATGCGTCGAGTACATGTACCAGGCACGCATTATGAAGTTCAGTTTGCTAAAGGCGTCGTATGTCTCGAACCCATTATCCCAGGCTTCTTGCAATTCATCCTTAAGCGGCTGCATGTACACATTCATATTTTTCCCCGGATAGTTGGGCCCTGGAATTATCAACATCAGGAAAATGTTCTTTCTTTGCATAATCTGTCCGGGGGGAGATTGAGTGGAAAGACAAATACAGGCCAAGAACTGTATTGGGCTGCCGTCATACCAAACACACTGAACCCATCTGTGCTGATGCCGACTCGAGGATGCCTCGGATCTGCCGCTTTGTCAGCATGTAATTCATCAAACTTTTTCCACGCAACACCATCCGATGTGTGTACCATCATCAGATTCCCATCTGCATCAAGTCGGTTCTTTTGCCTGTTTTGTGCCATGTCATCTGTCTGGCCGTCTCTTCGACCATGAAAAGACGTTGAAGTCTTGGTACGATTGGCATATACCAAAGAATACTAACGGGTATTTTGGTTTGTGTCTTCTCACCCATACCGTTGTCTACCACAATATACCTGGAAGACTTGCAAACGGGACAGTAGTTCAAGTCCGCATAGTCAAGCCTAAATAAGGCACATCCTTTCTCACAGGCATGTATCTTCTCATAGGGCATCTTCAGTGCACGGAGGATTTTGTCCGACTGGTACAGGTTTGCAGGCATTACATGGCCTTTGGGTAGAAAGCGTCCAAATACTGTCATAATTGTGTCATAGCATTTTCTTCCCAAGTTGAATTGAGCCTTCAGAGCCATTACTTGTGAGATGGCATCCAACTGACAAAGCTCAGTGTGCTCGTGGAGCGTACGTTTTGAAGACTCCAACATTTCATTGAAGGCCTTTGCAGATTCCTCCATCTCCTCGTCCGGATCCCGAGCATCATCATAGTCTTGCACCATGTTTCCATCCCGGTACCATGCTCGTTGGTGCGACGACGATCCACCTCAGCTCGGTCACGTTGGGCAGACTCACCATGAAATGTCCACACCGTATAATCGGGCGTAAAACCACTCTTCTGCAGGTGTTTGCCCATTTCAGCCTCTGTCTTGTTTTCCCAATTGCCGCAACGGAAATAGGGGCACCAGGTTTTCTTCTGGCCATTTGCAAATGCGGCTTGCACAAACCCCTTGGTTTTTGTGAACCATTCAGCGCTCCATTTGTTCTGACCAGTGTGACCGGTATACATCCACGCACGGTCACTCATCTTGACTTTCCGAGCTACTGGACACACAACAATTATATATGTAATTCACCATGTATATATTCATCAGTTGATCTACTTTGTCAATTTTATTACGTCCATGCAACCTACACTCTAATAGGTAATGATAGGTCCTAATCCCACCCGTGTATGTGTAGATTGTGTTCATTTTCCCATGCTATGCTCCGGATCCAACGCAAAATTTCGGCAGCACCTCCCCGCTGTTCTCCTGATACACGTCTCTGCAATAAACAGAGAGGATGTGTACCCGGACAACAACAGGGGAGGCACTGACGAAATTTATGCGTCGCATCCGGAGGAAAGCATATGGGAAAACGAACCCAATCTACACATACTCGGGCTGTCCATGGATAGCGTTGGACAATTCGAAAGAATCAAGGTTATAAATATGCAAATGCGTGCATATTTATAACTATGACGCTTTCGAACGGGAGACACATATTGGTTACGCATACTGATGATTCAAGACACATATATAGCTAGCTATCAAGTTTCATCGGAATAGAGCAAATAATTAATGGGGGAGGAGGACATGTTATTTGTGCTCAACCACGAATGAAGGGGCAGAGCTCGTCAGACGCACGGCGAGGTCGTCGAACACCAAACCTCGCAGCGATGAAACAACTGCACATTTAAAACTACCCGGTCAAAACAATCATATATGATGTTTTTCATAACAAAATTGAAGGATATATGACCTAACTAATAATTCACAAATATATGACCCCGTCGGCCTCTGGAAGGCCAAAGAACACCTTTTCGGGAGGTGTCGGGGGTCGGGGTGTCGTGTCGGGGGTCGGGGTCGGGGTGCTGTTTCGGGCGGGGGGTCGGGGTGTCGGTCGTGTCGGGGTAGTGCCGTGTCGGTGTCGGGGTGTGTTTCGGGGTCGGGGTGTGGTGTCGGGGTCAGGGTGTCGGGTCAGGCTCGGGGTCGGGTTGTCGGGTCAGGCTCAGGGGGTCGGGGTGTCGGGGTCGGGGTGGGGTGTCGGGGGTAGGGGTCGAGTTGTCAGGCCAGGGTGTCGGGGTGGCGTGTCGGGGTCGGGGTGTCGGGGGTCGGGGTCGGGGTGTCGGGGGTGGGGGGTCGGGGGTCGTGCTCGGGGTGTCGTGCCCGGGTGTCAGGGGTGGCGTGTCGCGGTTGGGGTGTCGGGGGTCGGGGTCAGGTTGTCGTGCCGGGGTGTCGGGGTGGCGTGTCGGGGTCTTCTTCTTCTTCTTCTTCTTTCTTCTTCTTCTTTTCTTTCTTCTTCTCCCTCCTGCTCTTCCTCCTCCTCCTCCTCTACTTTCTTCTTCTTCTTCTTCTTCATCATCTTCTTCTTCTTCTTCTTCTTCTTCTTCTTCTCCTTTTCCTCTTCTATATTGTTCTGTTTTCAACTTTCTTCTTATTCTTCTTCATTTTTTCCTTTTTCCTCTTCTCCTACTTCTTCTTTTTTTCTACTTTCTTATTCTTCTAATTATCGAAACCTAAATCTAGCACTAACCTAAACTAACCACTAACCTAAATCTATCAATAAACTAATTAAACCTAAACAGCAAAGAAAAACAGTAGAAAAAACAAAAAAAATGCTCACCCAGGGGGTGGTGGTGGACGGCCGCGGTTAGGGCAGGGCGGCGGGCCTGGCTCCAGCGGGTCGGGCGCAGGGGCGGCGGCGAGCCTGGCTCCGGAGGCGGCGTGGACGCAGGGGGACCGCGGCGAGCCTGGCTCCAGGGGCGGCGCGGGCGCAGGGGCGGCGGCGAGCCTGGCTCCGGTGGCGGCGCGAGCGCAGGGGCCGACAGGCAGGTGGTGGGGGCGGCGGGGCACCGGACGGGGGCCGTTCGGGCGACGAGGCGCCGGGGCGGGGCGCCGGGCGGTGGCGGGTCATGGGGGCGACGGGGAGAGGGGCGATGGGGCCAGGGGGCAGTGGCGGCTGGTAGCGGCAGCTGGTTGGGACGGTGGGGCCGACGGGGCGAGGGGAGGAGGGGCAAGGGGGCGGCGGTGGGTGGCGGGGGCGGCGGCGGGTGGCGGTGGTCGTCGGGGAGGAGGGGGACAGAAACAGAGATGGGCCGGGGGTGGGGCTCGGCCGTTAGTAGCCTAGATGTTTGTCGTCCGCCCCCCTTTGCCGTCCGCTTTATTACTCTTTGCCGTCTACTAGCGGACGGCAAAGAGGGGCCCCGTTAGGTTTTCGCTCATCAGCCCGTTAGTGTGGGCCACCTCCCTCTTTGTCGTCTGCCAGTTGACGGCAAAGAATCTTTGCCGTCCGCTAGCGGACGGAAAAGAACTGGCTGATGGCAAAGACCTTCTTTGCCATCAGCCAGTTCTTTGCCGTCTGCTTTTGGGTAGCTGATGGCAAAGAGCTGGCAGATGGCAAAGTAGCTGATTCCAGTAGTGCAAGGTATCAATCCAGTAGGAGACCGCGCGCGAGTCACCTCGCACCTACACAAACAAATAAGAACCTCGCAACCAACGCGATAAAGTGGTTGTCAATCCCTTCACGGCCACTTGCAAGAGTGAGATCTGATAGAGATGATAATAATAAGATAAATATTTATGGTATTTTTATATGATATAGATTGAAAGTAAATAAAGCAACGTAAACGGTGCCAGAAATAGCTAGTAGACGGAAGATAAATATGATGGAAAATAGACCCGGGGGCCATAGATTTCACTAGTGGCTTCTCTCAAGATAGCATAAGTGTTACGATGGGTGAGGGAGTCCAGGATTAGGGGGTATCCGGACAGCTGGATTATATCCTTCGGCCGGACTGTTGGACTATCAAGATACAAGATTGAAGACTTCGTCCCGTGTCCGGATGGGACTCTACTTGGCGTGGAAGGCAAGCTAGGCAATACGGATATGTATATCTCCTCCTTTGTAACCGACCTTGTGTAACCCTAGCCCCCTCCGGTGTCTATATAAACCGGAGGGTTTAGGTCCGTAGGACAACAACAATCATACCATAGGCTAGCTTCTAGGGTTTAGCCTCTTCGATCTTGTGGTAGATCAACTCTTGTAATACCCATATCATCAAGAATAAATCAAGTAGGACGTAGGGTTTTACCTCCATCAAGAGGGCCCGAACCAGGGTAAAACATTGTGTCCCCTGCCTCCTGTTACCATCCGCCTAGACGCACAGTTCGGGGCCCCCTACCCGAGATCCGCCGGTTTTGACACCGACATTGGTGCTTTCATTGAGAGAGTTCGCTCAAAAATTCCGAACAGCCCGAGCACCAGCCGCATTGGTCCGCAGTCCAATTGTGGATGCCTTTCGACTCACCAAGGTACTCATGGACGGCAGCAGCAGATTAAACCTCATCTATGAGGAAACCCTTCAAAAAATGGAAATAGACTGGAACCGCATTGAGCGAAGCAGCACAACCTTTAGAGGAATAATCCCCAGTCGGGAAGTGCGTTGTACAGGCAAAATCACACTAGATGTGGTGTTCGGCACGCTGGAGAATTATAGGTCCGAAGAGATTACGTTCCAAGTGGCCCCGTTCAGTAGCGGTTACCACGCCCTGTTAGGGCGGGAGGCGTTCACAATCTTCCAAGCCATATCCTATTATGGGTACATGAAGCTCAAGATGCCCGGGCCCAACGGAATTATCACTCTTGCTCGTGATCTGGACACAGCACTCCGCGCCGAAAACAAGACAGCCGCACTGGCCCTCGAGGCATTATCCGAAGCCCTAGCGGTTGACACTACTAGGGAAAAGCCTACCAGCGGCGAGGGTTTTGGGCCTCTCAGTAGCGCGGGCACCAGCGCTACTAATAAGGCGCTACAGCTAACGTATAGCAGTAGCGCCGGTTGTCCCACGCTACTGCTATACATGAATAGCTATAGCACTCTTTGGGAAAGGGCGCTACTGATATTATCTGCAGCGCTGTTTTCTGGGACGCGGTACTATCAATGCGGCGCTACTGCTAAATTTCCCCCCTCGCTACTACTAGTTTATTTATTAGTTTTTTTCCTGCATATTTGTTTTGTATTTGTTTTGTATTTGAATAGGCTTTATACAATAATCTTTAGCATATCATACACATACAAATGTAATCATAACATATACATACAATTAGTCTCATCCAATCATGTCATCATCATAATCATCATCCAACACAAAGTGGTCTCTCGTCATCATCTCGAAAATAGCGATACAAGTCTCGAGTGATATGCAAATACATCTTCATCCATCTAAACAATGATATACGCGAGAAGAGCTATTAGTTTGAGAACATGAGTTCGTATCCCTCTTTTGCATTAGCGTGAACCTCTAAACTAACTACTGCCTGTCGCTCGGAAACCGGAAGGGCCTGACACTCCGGCCACTTGTCGTATATATACTCCTGGCGTAGCACTTCTTCGCCATCTATGATCTATGCACCTGCATCATCACATGAGTCGATGATATGCAACATATATAGTTGATCAACAGAAAGAGACAGACTTGGCAAAAATAAAAACAACATATCATAAGCATAAATAACAAAGTTCATCGTACCCCAAAATGCCCTAACTAGAGTGATTTTCGCTAGTCGAGGAGGAGGACGGTTTAATTACATCACAAATAAAGTTTCATCGTGCATAACTCAAAGTTTTGTCATACAGAAAGTATGGACTAAACGGACACATTGTCATATATTGACAATCACTCCAACATGTCGTTCCATCCTTCCAAGTCAGGGAGATAGTCCCCGAGCCTAGTGAAAGGCTTCAGGTCGAGACGCTGAGAGGCTATCCATGTTCGGACGTCTTCCCGCAACATTTGTCCTTCTCCGTAGAACATCCCTGTTTTTCCGACGACCTCCTTCATGATGATTTGGGCAAGTTCGCGCTGGATGTTAGAGAACTCAGCTTGAAGTCGATGATCCTCGATATCTCCTATGTCCTTTGCCCATTGCAGAATATGGGCATTGCCGAAAGAAGGTGCCATGCGAAGGTTCTGGTGATCCCGTTTGTACTCCAGCATGTGGTGTAGGACATAGAATCCATCATTAAGAGAATCGTCCGGTTGCTGGATGCAGCAGAAGTTGGTCTTATGGCCGATGGCGACCCTGCGGCCCCTCATCTTCTTGTCCCTGACCTCTCCACCCAGTGATTGGTAGTGATACATAGCACTGTCGAGAACATCCTTGATGTGGGTGTAATCCTTTTTGTGAATGTTCTTCGATGTGTCCAAGTAAAGAGCGTGGGAGAATCGGGGGTAGAGGATGATGAGGACGGCGCGCCCGCCGCTGCGCAAAATAAGTCCTCAAATTAATTAGCCTCCACCGTGCAAATGAATGATTGAAATCGAAGGAAGGATAGCAGCGCGGATGACATACACGGGATGATAAGGCACGAGAATCACCCCCTTGTCCTTATTGGTGAGCATGAAACTGACGATGTAATCCCTCGCGTATTCACGGTGATTTGCGCAGACTCCCAAGAAGCCCTCGTGCATGTAGTACGGGTCAGCGACACAGATATGAGATATCTGCTCAACCCCGATGATGTAGTTCATGTGCAAGGCATAAAGGCGGACAAACGTAAAATCCAGCTTCTTCACGTGAAACATGTCGAATATGTAATCGAATTGGAGGAAGAACATATCCGCAGGGAAGCTGTCGACGTACGACATTTGCCGCGGAATGTTAACCACGTAGAGTGGGTATCCTAGATCTTTCGAGGCAATGAGGTCTTTCTCTACCCGCAGCACATCGTCATGAAGTCTCTTTAGATCGCCGAATCTGGCCCGTAGCGCTGTTGCAGGTAGGATTGGTTGACTGGGGATATGTCATTTATCCGCACCGGGGATATCTATACGGTCCTGAAGCCGAGGCTGCTGAGGCGGCTGGATCATAGAAACATCTTTTTTGCCTTTCCTCGCTCTCTTCCTAAACTTCTTTACTACCGGAAGGTCATCCATAATATGTTGAGACGGCAATTCAGGCACCGACTCATGACGCTGAAACCCTGAGGAGGCGCCAGTATAGACATACTGTTTGGCAGCGCCATCGTCGTCCTCATCCTCATCCATGGCGACGTCATCAGCGACTAATGGAGCCTCCACCTTACCCCGTCCGCTATCACCCAACCCGACACCCGACGATAATTGGGTAGGTGGGGTGTTGATGTTCATACCTTGCTGAGGCTGCGTGCTCGTGGGTGTGCTCCCGGCCGCCTCCAAACGAAGAAGACTCTTTGGCCACAACAGGACCCACCCAGCATTGCAACAATCACCAAGCCGCCGTGGTGTCTCGTCGTCATCCCCCAGTAGTACTGGAGGAGGCAAATTCTCATGGCCCGGTTTGACAGTGGCCACGGAAACCTTGAAGACGTTTGGGGGGATCGGCCGGCTGTGGAACAATGGTTCCTTCGGCTCCATTATCGTCGCCTTACCCACGTCCACCTTCTGGTCGCCGATGGTGTACAATATGGTGCACGGGGTTTCGTCGGCCTGCCAAGAAAAGTCTGCGACGTGAGACATCCGAAAGGCAACGAAAACGGGAGATTATTCATTTATATTGAAGGGGGCCGGTGTGACAGATACCGTGAGGGCGTCGACCTCAGCCATAGTCGAAGCACCGCCTAGCACGTCCGGTGCGGGAGCCGGTGCGGGAGCAGGTGCAGCTGCAGGTGATGGTGCAACGCTCGTCGAGCTGCTCCCCACCAAGAAGTCAGCAAGGGGAAAGTCTGCTGCATCTTTTTTTGGATTTTGCCTCGTCCAATTGAAAACGGCTGGAAACAAGGTAGTAGAAATATCTAAAGCCACCTGTTTTGCGGCAGCTACCGCTGTTGCGACTGTCTCAGTTGATTTCTTCTCAACCGCAATCTCAATCCTCTTGTCGATGTTTTCTTCATTTAACCTCCATCTTTCCTTTCTCTCCTCCGTGGTCTCACGGTAGTACTTCTTCCATGTGGCGCCGTCTCCGACACCGTGCTCGCGTCCATACGACGGTCGAGTATCCACCGGTTGTTGTTTCAATATGTTCAACGCCCGGTTGAATGGAGTGTCCCACTTGGGCCTCGCCAATGCCTCAAACGGCGAGTCGCTTTCGGCCGCAATCCTGTGCTGCTCTCTCTGCAAAAGGCACAACGATCGTTTACAAATATGACTAACGTGTGCAGTCGAATTGATCAGAAACTAAAATTACCAGCAGTCTCATGAACTCCGTAATGACCAGTGTTGTCTCGTAAACCTTTTTCACTGGGTCCCAACGGTGCCGGGCCCTGAGGACGTCACACTCCTGCGGGACGGTGAACTCCGCCAAGGGGTCTGGGATGCCCAGACTTGCGGCTTCCGCGTCCTCCTTGGTCCATTTGGAACTCTTTCCGCCGTAACCACGGCTTCCGAGGTGGTGGCTCCCAATGTTCCTCTCTTGAAGCCCCTTCATGTACTTAGACTTTTTTTTGGCATCTTCGGCCTCGCAAGCCTCCTTGAATATTTGAAACTGCTCTTCCGTGATTGTCGGATTATCCTTTACAATCTCGGAGTAGGGTTCCTTCTTGTTGATGATCCTTGCTTTCACTCGATTTTTCCAAGCGGCCAACGCGTCGCTAAACTTGGTCATGGCGTGTTTGTTTATCTTCTTCATTGCCGGGTCCTCATCTGGATCTTTATAATCCTTCTCATTTCGGCCCGGGAACAAGAATATCTGGTGAAACTTCTTTAGGAGGGAGCTCCTCATATTTTCTATCTTCTCTAGTTTCTCATCGTTGATGGTGGCGGTTGTCCGTACGATGCAGCCTATTTGATTGCCGTAGCATCGACGCGCTTCCTCGGGCGCCGTTGGCTCAAAATTGCCGCCATCCACCTCCGTGACCACCACTCTAGTAGTCCCGAGTTTGTTAGGAACCCGTTGCCTCTTTGCTTTCGGTTCTACACCGGCTCCGCTCCCCGAGGCAGCGCCGGTCTCAGTCTCAGCGCCGGTCTCGATGCCGGTCTGAGTCTGAGCGCCGGTCTCACTGTCGGTCTCAGTCCCCGATGCCACCGGTGGGCCCAGCAATAACATCGGTTGATCATCGGTAAGGCTAAAAAATTCGTCTGCCGCCCGGTAGGCGTCGTCGCAATCACCAGAACCCTGTCCTTCATCATTGCTAGCCATGTTTCCTATGATTAAATCTAGTCAATTAATTCTAGACCTAATAAAATGAATAATGACATAAAAAAGGCCTATTGTTTTGCAGGAATGTTGACTCCTTCCTGGTGCAGCAAATCACGGGCACTCGATATGTCCTAGTTTGTAGCACAAGTCATGCCAAAATTCACAAAAAATTTCGGCATGAGCTTTGCTAAAAAGTGGACAAATAGAGAACCTGAAATTTGCCGGAAAAGAAATGAATCAACATTCCGGCAAAACATAGGCCACTAAGCATCATTCCCTGCAAACAATGTCCAAATATACACGAGCAACCACATGTGCAAACAGTGTAGAAGAAAATTCATTTAGCTACTAATAGAACAAAATTCAATTAACTTTAGTGCTCTATAATGATGAAAGGAAAAAAAATTCAGTTAACTACTAATTTCATTCATTTAGGTTATTCATTTAACATAACCTAATTAACCTAGCAAAACTCTAGTGCCCTAACTGAAAAACATCTAATTAACATCTAATTTTTTCTCTAAAATACAGAGAGAGATGAGTGAGGGGGAGGGGTGGGGGACTTACAGAGAGGGGAGAGACGGTCGCGGGGAGGTGCTCGGTGACGGAGGCAGGGGCGGAGAGGGCGGGCTCGGGCACGGGCAAGGGCGGTCCTGGGCGGGCTCGGGCGGTGGTGAGGTGGAGGGTGCCGACGGTGACGTGGACGGCGGCCTTGGGCGGCGGCTGTGAGGCTGAGGGCGACCTCGGGCGGCGGCGGTGAGGCTGAGGGCGGCCTCAGGCGACGGCGGTGAGGCTGAGGGCGGCCTCGGGCGAGGGACGATTTGGGGAAGAATTGGTGGCCGGGGGGCGGGGTGGGGGGAAACCGCTGTTTATGTGAAACGTAACGGTAGCGCGTTTCCGGAAACGCGCTATAGCTAAGTTAGCTATAGCGCGTTTACTGAAACCGGCTACTGCTATTCCTTTCTCCTTTTTTCCCTTTTTTGTTTTATTTTTCTTTATATTTTATTTTTCCCTTTCTCCTTTTTCTATTTATTTCATTTTCATTTACTATTCTACTTGTTTTTCACTTTATTTTATTTCCGTTAGCAGCAGCGCTTTACACATAAGCGCGCTGCAGCTAAGGAGATTAGCAGTAGCGCTGGGCCATTATACGCGCTACTGCTAGGTTGGGCTAGCCATGTGCGCCCAGTTCAAACGTAGCAATAGCGCGTAGCAACATCGCTTTTCGCTAGTACGCGCTATTGCTAAAGTCATAGCAGTTGCGCGGTTTATTTACACGCGCTGCTACTAAGTAGCAGCAGCACTTGATTTTGTACAGCGCTACTGGTAAAATTCTGTGTATAGGCTCCACGGTGATTAGGGACGATGTGACACTCGATAAGAGATCCAAGTCCACCTCCTTTAAACCGGTGGATGAAATAGTCAAATTCCAAGTCCATCCAACGGACCCTACAAAAACAGCTTCCATCAGGGCACAATTAAACCCTGACGTAGATGCCGCACTATGAGAGTTCCTACATGAGAACTGGGAAATTTTTGCCTGGCACCCTTCAGACATGCCAAGAATCCCACGCAGGCTGGCCGAGCACAGCCTCAATATCCTAAAGGAATTCAAGACGGTCAAGCAGGCTCTTTGGCGTTTCTCTGAACCTAAGAGACAAGCCATGGGAGAGGAACTAGAGAAGTTATTGGAGGACGGATTCATTAGAGAAATAAAACATCCGGACTAGCTAGCAAACCTGGTGATGGCACCAAAGAAGGACAAATCATGGCGCCTGTGCGTCGATTTTAAGGACCTCAACAAGGCTTGCCCAAAGGATCCCTTCCCCCTCCCCCGCATCGATCAAATTATCGACGCTACCGCAGGACACGATTCATTGTGTTTCCTCGACGCATACTCCGGCTACCACCAAATTAAGATGGCGGAGCCCGACCAAGCCGCAACGGCATTCCTCACACCATACGGCCCCTTGGGCTCAAAAACGCCAGCGCAACATATCAGCGCATGATTCAGACATGTCTGGCAAACCAGATCGGCAAAACAGTGGAGGCATACATAGATGACGTGGTCGTCAAAACCAAACATGTCGAATCTCTAGTAGACAACTTGAGGCTCACATTCGATAACCTCCGAACATATGACATCAAGCTCAACCCGGAAAAATGCGTCTTCGGTGTGCCAGCCGGAAAGCTCTTGAAAGCTCTGTACATGTCACAATTGGATATCCCAACGGACCTCAAACAAATCCTAAAATTAACCGGATGCGTGGCGGCTCTAAGCCAGTTCATCTCCCGCCTGGGAGAAAAGGCATTACCCCTTTATCGCCTCCTTCGGCGCAACGAACACTTTGAGTGGACGGATGCCGCCACACCCGGATTGGAAGAAATAAAAGCTATATTGGCAACCAACCCAGTCCTTGCCGCGCCAAAAATTGGCGAACCAATGCTGTTATGCATTGCGGCAACTCATCAAGTTGTGAGCGCAGTGCTCGTCGTCGAACGAGAAACGGATGGACATAAATTCCCCCTTCAAAAGCTGGTCTACTATGTATCCACTGTCTTTACTCCATGCAAGTCACGGTACCCGCATTATCAAAAGATAGCATACGCGGTATTCATGGCATCCCGGAAGCTGCGACACTACTTTCAAGAGTGTTCGATAACAGTAGCCTCGGAAGTGCCACTTAATGATATTATAAACAACCGCGACGCCACGGGCCGTATTGCCAAATGGGCCATTGAGCTCCTCCTGTTCGACATAACTTAAAAGCCGCGGCGAGCCATTAATTCGCAAGTATTGGCCGACTTTGTCACCGAATGGACGGAAGCCGAACTCCCTAAAGAGTACGGCGCATATTCCAACTGGATCATGTACTTCGACGGCTCCAAAATGTTGGCTGGTCTGGGGGTTAGCGTCATTTTGACGTCCCCAGCCGGAGATACATTTCAATACGTACTCCAGATAATGTATACGGACTCCAACAACGCAGCCGAATATGAGGCCCTTTTACATGGTCTCCGGATGGCAGTATCCATGGGCATTCAATGCCTGGAGGTGCGGGGGGATTCGAACCTTGCAATATCCCAAATAAACGGAGACTTTGATGCCAAGGATCCGAAAATGGCGGCCTATCGCAACGCCGTCCTAAAAATGTCAGCTTGGTTCGAGGGGCTCGAATTTCATCATGTGGCTCGGGAGAAACAATCAGGCGGCGGATATCCTCGCCCGCATCGGCGCAAAACGCGACACGGTCCCCCCCAACATATTTCTGGAGAGGCTGTTCAAGCTATCCGTAGTATGGGAAGGGGACACCGGTAACAATAATCTGGACCCGGCCAAAATACCCATTACCGAACACTCTGACACAATCGGAGGCTCCGCCACCGAAATAACACCTTCGGCCCACATAATAATGGCCATCATAGCCCCGTGGATAGAACCATTCCTGGCCGACCTAACTAGGCAGGAACTTCCGGAGGAATAAAATGAGGCACGCTGCATAGTGCGGCGATCTAAGGCCTACAGGGTCCATGAGGGAGAATTGTATAAAAAAGCACTACCGGAGTCCTTCAAAGGTGTATCTCCGAAGAGGAAGGACGGAACCTTTTGGCAGAAATTCACGCCGGACTCGGCGGTCACCATGCTGCAGCCCAGGCTCTTGTAAGCAAGGCCTTCCGTACAGGATTCTATTGGCCAACGGCCCGGGCAGATGCACAGGACTTGGTCCAACGTTGCGCTGGTTACCAGCTCTTTGCAAATCAAAGCCACATGACACCCACCGCCCTCCAAACAATCCCCATTATGTGGCCCTTCGCGGTCTGGGGGCTTGACATGGTTGGACCCCTCAAAGGGGGAACCCACAAGAAAAAATACTTACTGGTCATGGTGGATAAATTCACCAAATGGATAGAGGCCAAACCTGTTAAAACAGGCGAATCCGGACCGGTGATAGACTTCATATCCGGGGTCGTACACCGTTATGGCATCCCTCACAGCATCATCACTGACAACGGCATGAACTTTACTGCCGATGAGGTAAAACTCTGGTGCAGCAAAATGGGCATCAGGCTTGATTATGCTTCGGTCTATCACCCACAAATCAACGGTCAACTGGAGCGCGCGAACGGTCTTATAATGAGCGGCATTGAACCCAGGCTAGTGCGGTCCTTAACAGAGTCTAACACGCACTGGGTAGAGGAGCTCGACTCCGTACTCTAGGGGCTGCGGACCATGCCGAACCGTAGTACCGGATATACACCCTTCTTTATGGTGTAGGACACAGAGGCAGTCTTTCCCTATGACATAATTCATGACTGTAACGCCCCAAGACCGGAGCTTCAGATGCCTTCCAGGGTTTCCGGGTTTCGTCATTGCATCATGTGCATTGCATCATGTCATTTCTTTGCATCATGTGCATTGCATCATGTCATTTCTTTTCTTAACTCAACTAAATAAATGGCATGGATCTTTGATCCATTTAAACCGAGGGAATTCACGTGGTGATTTCTCTTTATAACATATCCTCCCAATATTATAGGGAGCTATAACGAAATATTCCATTAGTTTGGGATCACCTATAACACACTTGCAATAATCACATGTCTTTTCCGCTTCGAGTTTGCTCCTCAAACTTCGTCCATAAATTCTTTATCTTTTTCCGGAGGTCTTCCAAAAATCTCAACAATTTGGGACCTTTCTAACGCCCACTTCTTATTCAAACTCATTTGAATTTAATTCAAACGAGTTCCAATCCCAACTTGGTACATGCCCATTTATACTTTTCTTGGATCAAGATCATTTTTGCGAGTCCAGTAAAATTATCCCCATGCCCAGTTTCCATCCCAACCTTCTCTTTCTTTTCCTTCTCTTTTCTGTTTTCTTTTTAAATGGGAAAAGAGAGATATTTAGGGAGAGAGGCGGCCTGCACCCCTGGCCAGGCCTGCACCACTGCCCTCCTAGGCCTCCCTCCCTCATGCGCCGACCCAAGGCCAGGCCCAATCAACCCCGCTGCTTACGCTAACCCCCTCCCGCATCGCTCTCTCCCTCTCCCTTGTCTCCCTCGTCTCCCTCGCCCCGCTAGAGGCCAGAACCCGCTCGATCCCCTCCCTCTCTCCTCATCGAGCGCCCTCCTCTCCTACCTCGCGCCTCTACTTCTCCTTGCATCGCCCGGAGCGCTCTCGCGCCGCCACTGGAGGCCAACTCCGGCGACTCCACACCCGCACAGAGCCCCGCGCCCGATCCCGCTGGTCCCTCCTCTCGCCTGTCGCCGAGCAGGAGCTCCGACGCCTCGACTCCTGGTCCGGGCTCCGTCGACAGCTCCCTCCTCGGCTTCCGGCCTCGTCTAGGCCACCCTGTCATCGCCCCGCCTCAGCGCCGCCGTCCTGCATGGCCGCGGCTAGCCGAGCTCGAAGCTACCGCCGCCACTCACCTCCCGTCCGGGCAGCAAGCCAGCCTCCTATCTGCAAGATCCGGCGATGCCGGCCACCAGGACCCGCTGCTGCTTCCTACCGCTGACCACTACCATCGCTTCCTTGATGCTGCCACCTGGGTTCCTTTGCGTTTTGTCCGTTTCGGACCATCAAGACCGGCAAGACCCAGACTCAGAACGCCGAGTACATATACAAACCAGAAGAACTTGGATGCATCAAGTCCTCGAGGAGACCCGTTTTTCGTCAAGTTCGAGTACCGTTGCAAGAACGAGATCGGCAAGTCCGAAAACACAAGTACCACGACGCCGAGTATCCCTACGGATGAATACGCCAAGACCGTTTCGGGATTCACCGAAAACCGCTACCGATGACTCGAACATCTATGGAAACTCATGCAACTATGAACGTGAACGACTACCATCGACCTCGAGTTACTCGGACTCGTCAAGTTCCTCTTCGAAACATGTACCACTACCGCTCCGATGATCGCCGATGAACGATAGGACGACTACTTCGACTACCGTCGCATGAACCACTACTTCCCTCGACGTCCCGAGAAGGTCTACTTCCTCTACACCGCTTGACCCGAACCGCTACGATAACGCACGCTTCGAAGGTATCACCCCGAGACGACTGCCGTGAACGAATGCATGTGTGATGTATGAGATGCTCATGCTTGCACCGTGCTCGATTTGTCGGTGCACGTTGCCCTCTTTTACCTTGTCACCGTCATGTGGGAACCCGGTAACCGGGAGCACCCCACCTTCTATCGCATGTCACGCTCCCGTCGCACTTTCTTTGCACCGGGATCTCAATCGAGTTACCGGAATCGGAATGTTGCCGTGGTACCGTTTCGTTATAGTTTCCGTGGCTCCCCTTTTCATTTCCGCCACGTTGACAAATGCTTCTTAATATGCCCTTGTCAACTTTTCTTAAATTTGCATTAAACTTGCTCATGTCACCCGCATCATGATAACAACAACTAAAATGTTTAAAATTGTTGTTTGCATTAAATTGCTAAATGCATATGGGGATTTTACGGACTTGTCGTTTTGTTGTTCCAGCCTCATTTAAAATTGCCTAGATAGATAGTTTCTTTATGCTTCACCTCTTGGCATGCTAAAAATATTTAATATTGTTGAGTACCTAAACGAGAGAGAACTAAATAATTCATGTGGTGTTTCGTCAATATGCAACTTTTTGCATATTGAGCTCCATTTAATTTGTAGGATTATTTGTGCATTTTGCCATGACATGCCTCATTTAAACCGGACATGCATCATACCTGGTTGTGCATCATGCCATGCTGATGTGATGGTTGTTTACTTCGTTGTTTTCTCCTTTCCGGGTTGCTTCTCGCGTTAGCTTCGGTTTCATTCCGGAGTTGTGAGGATTCGTTTGACTACGTCTGTTTGTCTTCTTCATGGACTCGTTCTTCTTCCTTGCGGGATCTCAGGCAAGATGATCACACCCTCGAAATCACTTCTATCTTTGCTTGCTAGTTGCTCGCTCTTTTGCTTTGCCTATGCTACGATACCTACCACTTGCTTACCATGCCTCCTATATTGTTGAACCAATCCCTATAACCCACCTTGTCCTAGCAAACCGATGATTCGCTATGTTACCGCATTGCTCATCCCCTCTTATAGCGTTGTTAGTTGCAGGTGAAGATTGAAGTATGTTCCTTGTTGGAACATGGAGTTGTTGTTCCTTGTTGGAACATGTTTACTTGTTGGGATATCACTATATATATTATTTAATTAATGCATCTATATACTTGGTAAAGGGTGGAAGGCTCGGAGCGCCCTAGTTTCCGTCATATCGGTGTTATGTTCCCGGATTTTGCGTCCCTTATGCGGTTGGGTAATAATGGGAACCCCTTGACAGTTCGCCTTGAATAAAACTCTTCCAGCAATGCCCAACATTTGTTTTACCATTAGCCACCTAGCCTTTTCTTTTCCCTTGGGAGTCGTGCTCATGAGGGTCATCATTATTTTACCCCCCCGGGCCAGTGCTCCTCTGAGTGTTGGTGCAACCAAGCGATGTCCGGGGCTACCAGGGGCAACTCTGTGCTGGCCTACCCGACGTCTTGCTCATCCGGTGTGCCCTGAGAACGACATATGTGCAGCTCCTATCGGGATTTGTCGGCACATCTGGGTGGTGTTGCTGGATTTGTTTTAACTTGTCGAAGTGTCCTGTAGAACCGAGATACCGAGTCTGATCGGAATGTCTCGGGAGGAGGTCTATTCCTTCGTTGACCGTGAGAGCTTGTCATGGGCTAAGTTGGGACAACCCTGCAGGGATTGAACTTTCGAAAGCCGTGCCCGCGGTTATGGGCAGATGGGAATTTGTTAATGTTCGGTTGTAGAAAACCTGAAGTTGACTTTATTTAAGATGCATCAACCGCGTGTGTAACCGTGATGGTCTCTTTCCAGCGGAGTCCGGGAAGTGAACACGGTGTTGGAGTTATGTTTGACGTAGGTTGTTCTAGGATCACTTCTTGATCATAGTTTATCGATCGTGCTTTGCCTTCTCTTCTCGGTCTCTTTTGCGTATGTTAGCCACCATACATGCTAGTCGCTTGCTGCAGCTCCACCTCATACCTTTACCTTTCCCATAAGCTTTAATAGTCTTGATCGCGAGGGTGCGAGATTCCTGAGTCCCCGTGGCTCACAGATACTTCCAAAACCAGCTTGAAGGTGCCGATGAGTCCGTGCAGATCACGCAACCAAGCTCAGGAGGAGCTCGATGAAGATCTTGTCCTTTGTGTCGTTTCGTTCTAGTTGGTCAGTAGTGGAGCCCAGTTGGGGTCGATCGGGGACCTTTGTCGCATTTGGGGTTCTTCTTTTATTTTGGTTCCATAGTCGGACCTTGATTGTATTTGGATGATGTAATGCTTTATTCATGTATTGTGTGAAGTGGCGATTGTAAGCCAACTATGTATCTCTTTCCCTTATGTATTACATGGGTTGTGTGAAGATTACCTCACTTGCGACATTGCTTTCAATGCGGTTATGCCTCTAAGCCGTGCTTCGACACGTGGGAGATATAGCCGCATCGAGGGCGTTACAAGTTGGTATCAGAGCCTTCCCCGACCTTAGGAGCCCCATTGCTTGATCGAACTAGCAGCCGTTGTTGAGTCTAGAAAAATGTTTTGAGTCATTTAGGAATTATATATCGGAGAGTTTAGGAATTATTTTTACTCCCCAGTCTCCTCATCGCTCTGGTAAGACATCCTGACATAGAGTTTTGACTCTTCTCTTCTCAAATTTCACTAAAAAATTTTTAGGATCACGCGGGTATCTTGGAATCGTTCTGATGGTTTTATGACGAGAACATTGTTTTGCTGCCTCCTGTCAGGGGTTTTGTGGAAGTGTCCCAGGGAGTTGAGCTCCGAGGTGTTGTCGTCATAATTTTATCGTTGCAGTTCTGGAATACCTGAGTTTAGTACGCCGACATCGAAAATCTCTTTTATGCAGTTCGTTGGTGAGATAACCTCGACGCCACCCAGTACTGGGGCGAGAGTTCGGGAGTATTGCCATAACATGTATAACGGATGCTTTTCGAAGGTTGAGGTAGACGATTTCCAAAGGTTTCTTGGTTATGTGTTGAAGGATGGATACAGCTGGATGTAGGATTTGCTAGTTTTGGGTGAGATATTATGCTTCCCCTGTATCCCCAACACCTGATTGCATAACCGAAAAATTTCAGGAGTTTTTAAGTGGGAATTCAAGTAGCTCTTAGGATATCTTTCCGACGGATATATGATATGAAATTGGGGTTCAACGTCTAGTGATCCGCCTATTCACGGTCGATTTTAAAGTGGTCTCATTGTGTCTTAAAGAGTCCTTGGCTATGCCGACTCGGGGACGCTTCGTATGTCATGTGCACTGCCTTGTACATGATGGTGATGTACGATCGAGCCCGTGTAGGCCCCACCGCGAAAACTTCGGACGAAATCTCTATCATATGTTTGTTCCGGCTTATTCTGCAAGCCAATCATTTGTTTTGTTTTGAGTTTTGGTATTCGAGTTGCTTCGAAGTCAAATGTTGATTCCATACCTTTCCTAAGCGGTGTTCTCATACTCCTATGTGAATACTAATCCTTCTTGATCATCAAGATTGTTTTTGTCAATCCCTATTAACCGGTGTGTCTCTCCTCAAGTGGATCCGATCACTTCAACATTCGCAAGATCTATTATCACTTCTTCTCAACGGTGTTTGTTTCATCCGTCTCCAAGTTGCCTTTGTTTTTCCCGCCCACCCACCCTTTTTCTTCGAGGACTCGAACTTCTTATTCAAGTATCCTTTTATTGATGCGAAGTCTCTCCATTATTTTCCTTGAAAGTTCTTACCCGGTGATTCTCATGAAGATTCTAACGGAACCTCAAGTTCATCATTTTTCATTCTCTTTCTTCTCCGGTGGAACCAATTCAAGATTTCGGTGTTGATCTCATATCCCATTTTACTCGTTCCAAATACCTTCTCATACTGGTGCACCTCATAATAATTCACTTCTCGCTATTCTTTTGTTCCGGAGTGCTGAAGATATCTCAGAAGATTCATATTTTCATTCCTAATTCATTCAAGATATCTCGAGGTTGTTATCTCATTCTAGCCATTTAATTCAACCGGTGCATTCTCTCTTTTAAATTGTTCTACAGAGTTTCTTTTGAGTGGGCCCTAACCCACAGGTCTTTTCCCAGGATCTTACCTGACTCTTCTATTTTCCCAGAGCTATCCTAAATTCTTTTTGAAGTTTGACGTAAGAATGAGTTATCATCAGTCAAATGCCTTCTCCAAGATCTTTCACACTATTTTCATCGTTGGCTCAACCTTTTCCATTCTTCATTCCGGAGTGCCTCAACAATTCTTGGTGGTGTTTCTCGTCGTCATTCTCAACATTTGAAGACCGAAGAAGAGTTTTACCTCCTTATCTTATCCGTTCTTTCAGAGAATCGTGGTTCTAATTCGAGGTCATCCACTCATAATTGTTTGATTGTGATAATTCTTTTCACCCATCCGAAGCAAATTCAAGAGTCTTCTTAATTTGATTCTCCGGAGCCCATCATCTCATAATTATTCATTCCCAGCCTTCAGTTATCGTTCTCTAATCTTACCGGTGCATCGTTCAAGTGATCTTTAATCGGCTCGTGATCTCTTCGTTCTCATGTTTCTAAATCCTCGAAATCTATGTTCATTTTATAATTCTTCCTGGTGTTTTCTTTACCTTTACTTCAATCATTTTCAATTCTTACGGTGGTTCGTTCAAGATCTCTCTTCCGTATCAATTCATTCGTTCTTTCAATCCCGACGGCTGATTTGTTGAAGACCTTCTCAAGTTGGCGCTATATCTGTCTTAATGCTCGCTACGAGAATAAGTAGTATGTCAAATCCGTTGATTGTCATCAATTTAATTGATGAAGGATAAACATAATGTAATTCTTATTCTTGTTTCATCGAGTAAATTCAATTCCTTATTCTGGAGCCTCATCAAAACTCTCGGTTTCACTTGTTTAATCTTTCTTTCCGGAGCTCAAAGTTATTTAATTATATCATTCCAAAGATCTATCTAATCATTGCAAGGATTCACCTTGTGTTTTCAACTTCTCTTTCCTTTCGATTGATCATTCTTTTATTATCGGAGTTCTTCATGGAGGCTCTACATGATGGTTCATCAAGGATTTAATTCCTTCTCGAAGTGTTCATTGAGATTCTTTTCAGAGGAGCTCAAGCATTCTCCATCTTGCAATCAGTAGTGCAATTCCCTCTACCATATCATCGGAGGTGGTATTATGTCATTCTTGATAATTTGAGTTCATGTTTCATGATTCACTAGTAGAAAACAGGGCTATGATCCAGGCCGGCTCAGCCCATTAGTCCCGGTTCAGTCTAGAACAGGGACTAATGTGAGCATTGGTCCCGGTTCGTGCGGCTAAGGCATTAGTCCCGGTTCATCTAGACCTTTTGGTCCCGGTTGGTGGGATGAACCGGGACCAATGGGCCTCGCTCCTGGCCCACAACCATTAGTCCCGGTTCGTGCCACAAACCGGGACTAAAGATTAGACCTTTAGTCCCGGTTTGAGGCACGAACCGGGACTAATGGGGATCAGACCTTTAGTCCCGGTTCGTGCCACGAACCGGTACTAAAGGTCCCATTTTCAAACTATACCCCCCCCCCCGTGTGCATCGCCTTTTCAGTTTTAAAAAAAATAAAAGAAAATGATGGAAATGTCAAAAAAATAAAAGAAAATAAGTTTCACATGTGATATGTGGTCTAGTTGTTGGGAAAATTTACAAATATGAATTTTGACTTTATTTACAAAATCTCTCTGGAATTTGTAAAATGGGCATAACTTTTGCATACGAACTCGGATGAAAAAGTTTTTTATATGAAAAATCATCTACTCGAAAAGTTACATCCGATGGAGACCGCCTACGGCCTGTTTTTTTAAATTTTCAGTAAATTCGGTCAAACTATGGTCAAACTACTTATTCAAGAAGTATTAGTGTTATTAAATAATTATTTCACCTTTTTTGAATTTTGGTCAAATCTGGTCAAACTATGGTCAAACTGTGGTCAAACAATGGTCAAACTACTTATTCAAAAATATTAATGTTACTAAAAAATTATTGTTTTTTAGAACAATAGTTTTAAACTCAAACAGTGAAATATGTGACTTCATGCTCAAGCTAAATTCCTGAGGGTTAATAGGATTGACATCTTACTATTGTTAGGAAAACAACAAGTGTAGACTTGGAAACGAGGGAGAATAGAACCCGGAAGTTAAGCGTGCTCAGGCTGGAGTAGTGAGAGGATGGGTGACCGTTGGGGAAGTGAGATGATTTGGAATGATGAGGGGTGATTAGAGATTAAATTGAGCAGTGATGAGGGGTGATTAGAGATTAGAGGTTAAAATAATTCAGAAATTTGAAAATAAAAAAATTCAAAAAATATTTCAAAAAAAATCAGGAAATTTCCTTTAGTACCGGTTGGTGTTACCAACCGGGACTAAAGGTGGACCGGCCACGTGGAGGGCCTTTAGTCCCGGTTCTGGATTGAACCGGGACTAAAGGGTCAGGGCATTAGTACCGACACTTTAGTCCCGGTTCCAGAACCGGGACTAAAGGCCCTTACGAACCGGGACTAAAGGCCCTTTTTCTACCAGTGATTCACATGTTGTTAAGAATGGGGTATTTTAAATCCATCAACCTATTCATTGGAATTACCTTGGGTTATATTTCACCTCGAGCGTTCCCTAAGGATTGTTGCTACCTATGGTGCTCATAAATGACCCAAGTTCTTATTTCATTCTTCCGGTGAAATAAGTTTCTCATCTCCTTGTTCATATCAATCCAATTCTTTTCCCGTGAGTGGCCGGGTGTCACCTCAAAAAAATTTGAGATGTTTTCCATAAGACCATACCAAGCTTATTCTTTTCGTTGTTGGTTTTCCAACAACTCCGTTCTAGCATTTGTTGTAAGCGTGCTCCCTCAAGATCTTGTTTCCCTGCGTTCTGGAGGCATTGTGATGTTGCTCTCTCCTACCCATCTTCTTGCTTTGTCAGGATCGTGTTCTTTCATGCCTATCCATTAAACCGGAGTGTCGTGCCCTTTTGCTCAAGTTCTTTTCATTTTATCAAGTTTTTGCCTTCCGTTTCAACCGGAGTGCTGTCCGAATTTGTTCTTCCTTGAAACTCTTCCCTACCGGACTGCTTTCAACTTTGTTCACCTTCGTTGTATTCTTTTCTCGAATTTGTTCAACCTCGCAAGGTTCTTTGGTCTCACTCGTTTGTCAAAGAAGCAACTTAGTTTTACCTCTTCAATTTCTCTTCCGTTGTCCCTCCGGTGCCATTCTAGATCTCGGGACGAGATCCTCTCATAGTGGAGGAGTGTTGTAACGCCCCAAGACTGGAGCTTCAGATGCCTTCCAGGGTTTCCGGGTTTCGTCGTGTGATTTGTTTGGCCCGTTGCATTTCATCTTTGCATCATGTGCATTGCATCATGTCATCATGCCATCATGTCATTTCTTTTCTTAACTCAACTAAATAAATGGCATGGATCTTTGATCCATTTAAACCGAGGGAATTCACGTGGTGATTTCTCTTTATAACATATCCTCCCAATATTATAGGGAGCTATAATGAAATATTCCATTAGTTTGGGATCACCTATAACACACTTGCAATAATCACATGTCTTTTCCGCTTCGAGTTTGCTCCTCAAACTTCGTCCATAAATTCTTTATCTTTTTCCGGAGGTCTTCCAAAAATCTCAACATTTTGGGACCTTTCTAACGCCCACTTCTTATTCAAACTCATTTGAATTTAATTCAAACGAGTTCCAATCCAAACTTGGTACATGCCCATTTATAATTTTCTTGGATCAAGATCATTTTTGCGAGTCCAGTAAAATTATCCCCATGCCCAGTTTCCATCCCAACCTTCTCTTTCTTTTCCTTCTCTTTTTTGTTTTCTTTTTAAATGGGAAAAGCGAGATATTTAGGGAGAGAGGCGGCCTGCACCCCTGGCCAGGCCTGCACCACTGCCCTCCTGGGCCTCCCTCCCTCACGCGCCGACCCAAGGCCAGGCCCAATCAGCCCCGCTGCTTACGCTAACCCCCTCCCGCATCGCTCTCTCCCTCTCCCTCGTCTCCCTCGTCTCCCTTGCGCTGCTAGAGGCCAGAACCCGCTCGACCCCTCGCTCTCTCCTCATCGAGCGCCCTCCTCTCCTACCTCACGCCTCTACTTCTCCTTGCGTCGCCCGGAGCGCTCTCGCGCCACCACTGTAGGCCAACTCCGGCGACTCCACACGCGCACAGAGCCCCACGCCCGATCCCGCTAGTCCCTCATCTCGCCTGTCGCCGAGCAGGAGCTCCGCCGCCTCGACTCCTGGTCCGGGCTCCATCGACCGCTCCCTCCTCGGCTACTAGCCTCGTCCAGGCCACCCTGTCATCGCCCCGCCTCAGCGCCGCCGTCCTCCATGGCCGCGGCTAGGCGAGCTCGAAGCTACCGCCGCCACTCACCTCCCGTCCGGGCTGCAAGCCACCCTCTCCCGGATTTGCTCAAGCTCGCCGCCCCCTGCGCCGCAAGTTCCTCCCGCCGGAGCCCCAAGTCCTGCTCTGCCCCGCGTCCAGTCCCTGCCCGCACCGCCGTGCGACGCCCTCTACTTCACCCTGCGTTGAACGACAGGGGCGGCTGCGATGCCAGCCTCCTATCCGCGAGATCCGGCGATGCCGGCCACCAGGACCCGCTCCTGCTTCCTGCCGCTGACCACTACCATCGCTTCCTTGATGCTGCCACCTGGGTTCCTTTGCGTTTTGTCTGTTTCGGACCATCAAGACCGGCAAGACCCAGACTCAGAATGCCGAGTACGTATACAAACCAGAAGAACTTGGATGCATCAAGTCCTCGAGGAGACCCGTTTTTCGTCAAGTTCGACTACCGTTGCAAGAACGAGATCGGCAAGTCCGAAAACCCAAGTACCACGACGCCGAGTACACCTACGCATGAAGACGCCAAGACCGTTTCGGGATTCACCGAAAACCGCTACCGATGACTCGAACATCTACGGAAACTCATGCAACTATGAACGTGAACGACTACAATCGACCTCGAGTTACTCGGACTCGTCAAGTTCCTCTTCGAAACATGTACCACTACCGCTCCGATGATCGCCGATGAACGATAGGACGACTACTTCGACTACCGTCGCCTGAACCACTACTTCCCTCGACGTCCCGAGAAGGTCTACTTCCTCTACACCGCTTGACCCGAACCGCTACGATAACGCACGCTTCGAAGGTATAACCCCGAGACGACCGCCGTGAACGAATGCATGTGTGATGTATGAGATGCTCGTGCTTGCACCATGCTCGATTTGTCGGTTCACGTTGCCCTCTTTTACCTTGTCACCGTCATGTGGGAACCCGGTAACCGGGAGCACCCCACCTTCTATCGCATGTCACGCTCCCGTCGCACTTTCTTTGCACCGGGATCTCAATCGAGTTACCGGAACCGGAATGTTGCCGTGGTACCATTTCGTTATAGTTTCCGTGGCTCCCCTTTTCATTTCCGCCACGTTGACAAATGCTTCTTAATATGCCCTTGTCAACTTTTCTTAAATTTGCATAAAACTTGCTCATCTCCCCCGCATCATGATAACAACAACTAAAATGTTTAAAATTGTTGTTTGCATTAAATTGCTAAATGCATATGGGGATTTTCCGGACTTGTCGTTTTGTTATTCTGGCCTCATTTAAAATTGCCTAGATAGATAGTTTCTTTATGCTTCACCTCTTGGCATGCTAACAATATTTAATATTGTTGAGTACCTAAATGAGAGAGAACTAAATAATTCATGTGGTGTTTCGTCAATATGCAACTCGTTGCATATTGAGCTCCATTTAATTTGTAGGATTGTTTGTGCATTTTGCCATGACATTCCTCATTTAAACCGGACATGCATCATACCTGGTTGTGCATCATGCCATGCTTATGTGATGGTTGTTTACTTTCTTGTTTGCTCCTTTCCGGGTTGCTTCTCGCGTTAGCTTCGGTTTCGTTCCAGAGTTGTGAGGATTCATTTGACTACGTCCGTTTGTCTTCTTCATGGACTCGTTCTTCTTCCTTGCGGGATCTCAGGCAAGATGATCATACCCTCGAAATCACTTCTATCTTTGCTTGCTAGTTGGTCGCTCTTTTGCTTTTCCTATGCTACGATACCTACCACTTGCTTACCATGCCTCCTATATTGTTGAACCAAGCCCCTAACCCACCTTGTCCTAGCAAACTGTTTATTGGCTATGTTACCGCGTTGCTCAGCCCCTCTTATAGCGTTGTTAGTTGCAGGTGAAGATTGAAGTATGTTCCTTGTTGGAACATGGAGTTGTTGTTCCTTGTTGGAACATGTTTACTTGTTGGGATATCACTATATATATTATTTAATTAATGCATCTATATACTTGGTAAAGGGTGGAAGGCTCGGCCTTATGCCTGGTGTTTTGTTCCACTCTTGCCGCCCTAGTTTCCGTCATATCGGTGTTATGTTCCCGGATTTTGCGTCCCTTACGTGGTTGGGTAATAATGGGAACCACTTGACAGTTCGCCTTGAATAAAACTCTTCCAGCAATGCCCAACATTGGTTTTACCATTTGCCACCTAGCCTTTTCTTTTCCCTTGGGAGTCGCGCTCCTGAGGGTCATCATTATTTTACCCCCCCGGGCCAGTGCTCCTCTGAGTGTTGGTCCAAACGAGCGATGTCCGGGGCTACCAGGGGCAACTCTGGGCTGGCCTACCCGACGTCTTGCTCATCCGGTGTGCCCTGAGAACGAGATATGTGCAGCTCCTATCGGGATTTGTCGGCACATCTGGGTGGTGTTGCTGGATTTGTTTTAACTTGTCGAAGTGTCCTGTAGAACCGAGATACCGAGTTTGATCGGAATGTCTCGGGAGGAGGTCTATTCCTTCGTTGACCGTGAGAGCTTGTCATGGGCTAAGTTGGGCCACCCCTGCAGGGATTGAACTTTCGAAAGCCGTGCCCGTGGTTATGGGCAGATGGGAATTTGTTAATGTCCGGTTGTAGAAAACCTGAAGTTGACTTTATTTAAAATGCATCAACCGTGTGTGTAACCGTGATGGTCTCTTTCCGGCGGAGTCCGGGAAGTGAAAACGGTGTTGGAGTTATGTTTGACGTAGGTTGTTCTAGGATCACTTCTTGATCATAGTTTATCGATCGTGCTTTGCCTTCTCTTCTCGCTCTCTTTTGCGTATGTTAGCCACCATACATGCTAGTCGCTTGATGCAGCTCCACCTCATACCTTTACCTTTCCCATAAGCTTAAATAGTCTTGATCGCGAGGGTGCGAGATTGCTGAGTCCCCGTGGCTCACAGATACTTCCAAAACCAGCTTGCAGGTGCCGATGAGTCCGTGCAGATGACGCAACGAAGATCAGGAGGAGCTCGATGAAGATCTTGTCCTTTGTGTTGTTTCGTTCTAGTTGGTCAGTAGTGGAGCCCAGTTGGGGTCGATCGGGGACATTTGTCGCATTTGGGGTTCTTCATTTATTTTGGTTCCGTAGTCAGACCTTGATTGTATTTGGATGATGTAATGCTTTATTCATGTATTGTGTGAAGTGGCGATTGTAAGACAACTATGTATCTCTTTCCCTTATGTATTACATGGGTTGTGTGAAAATTACCTCACTTGCGACATTGCTTTCAATGTGGTTATGCCTCTAAGCCGTGCTTCGACACGTGGGAGATAAAGCCGCATCGAGGGCGTTACAATGACTCACCTTGAGTGTGCATGTACAAAGAAAGAGAAGCCGAGCTTGATCGGCAGGACAGTCTAGACACCTTGAAGGAGGAGCGTGACCTGGCAAAAGCCCGTTCCGCATTTTATCAGCAATAGGCTCGCAGATACCAAAGCAGAGAAGCACGGGCCAAAACTTATAACGTTGGCGAACTAGTTCTACGTCCGCCGGATAAGAAAAAGAACAAGCTCGAGCCCAAATGGGAAGGTCCCTTCATTATTGACCAAGTTCTGACCGGTGGAGCGTACCGACTGTAGGATGCATCGACTAATCGACTCGAGCCGAACCCATGGAACGCGGCCAGGCTCCAAAGATTCTACGCCTAGCGCCGCACCCTGTGTTCATCCCCTTCCTCTGTCCATTTTTTATACATTATCTGTCTCGTTTTTCTTTCTTTCTTTTATTGTTTCTCCAGGCAATCAAAGGCCAACTTGCGCCTCATTTGCACATTACAGATGCACTAGCCGCACTCATCATACCTGGGGGCTTCTTTCACAGAAGCTTGATTATTTATTTGGGCCTCGTGCCCCGCACATGTGTTATGCTTCCACATGTACCTTTTTTCGCCATTATATGCATCGATATGACTTAAGTTTTGGCCAAGCTGGGTTGCCTGGCTCTTGTATTTATGCCCTACGTTCCCGTTAATTCGGCTTGGGCATAAGGGGAGCACCTCTGCGATTGTTACTTCCGGATCAGCCGGATGTGTACCTCAGACTGGGTGAAGCCGAAAGCTAGCGTTCTTAAGGGAATATTCGGTCGGTGAACAAAAGATGATTTTTATTTATTTTACATATCTGCCCCTGGATGTTTTTTCCTGCGTTTCCTATCGCAGTCCGACATGCACTTTAGGGCTTTCTTACCCAGGGAAAGGAACCCTTAACGGAACTATTCTCCCTGGAAGATGTTTCTTACTACCCATGTAATATAACATAACTAGTTGGGCACTTGTCTGTTCAAGCACCAATGACCACTACGCCTGGTCTCCACGCATACCCCGATTCTTATATAACTGAGCGCGTATTCGGATACACTTCAGACTATCGGGTCCCGAGTTTGAAGCGAAAAGGTCCGCCATGACAAATGATCTACAATCCGGCTAGAAGGCATTATACATGTCACTTTAATTACATAGTCATGCAGACTGACTAAATTCCTCCTCTATACCATCCAACAGGCGGTCTAGCCTAACATCCTGTTGGGAATACTTTGCGGCTAATTCTACTTGCCCATAAACTAAGCTAATGGGGATCCCTTTTTCCGTCGGGCCCCACAGGTCCGACCTCGGCCATGTGATTTGGGTCAGCCTTGGTGTACCGCGTCTTCACATGGCCCAGGCTTCTCGGGCACCTTGTCGGCAGGTCGATATCTTCCATAATCGGAAGCGACGCCGTGCTCCCTTGAGCTTCTCCGTAAGCTCTGCAACGCCTTCTGGCAGGGAGGCGGATGGGCACAAGGCCTGGGCAATACCTTGCATCACCTGCCGAACTTGTCCATGCAGATGCGAGAGCTCGGATAGAAGATCACCTGCAGACTCGGGCATTTCCTCCGTAGGACGACCCGTCAGCATACCTACAGACATAATGCTATTAGTCGACTTATTCGCCGAACTCCTTCAAAAGGATTCGTTCAAGCACTTACTGAAAGCCACACCGCTTTTTCTCCTGCATCACCTGTCGAAGCCGCTTTTTCTCCTTCTCGGAGTCTGCAAGCTGGGCTCGAACGTCTTTTAGTTCCACGCCCAGCTTGACATTGGCGTCTAGGAGATTGTTTTTCTCCCGCCTAACCTCAGTCAGCACGCGTTTGGTAGCCTCTAGCTGTCGCACGACCTGCTGGTCCCCCGGATTTTCTCCGGATTCATCTGCAAAATCTATTGTTAGATCCGCAGCCACGCCGCACACTATGTGGTAACCATCATTCTTTAAAGTAAATGTTACTAGCGGGAGGCTTTTTCGGTTCCTGCAATGCAGCAACAGCGGCCCGCAGTTGGGTCTTGCATTCCTCCAGCTCCTGGGACAGCCTAGTATTCTTCTCTGTAAGAACCTACACAATAAAGATGATCCTTAAATCAGTTTTACTAACTGTTTCAAGTCTCAGGGGCTACTGATACATATAAATCGCCAGATTTACTCACCTGTACATCCTTTACATACTGATCCGTGGCACTGGCTAGACCATCTTGAGCAGCACGGAGGTACGCCTCTCCGGAATTAAAGGCATCAAATGCCTCTGGTGAGAAACAAGCGTCACGAAATACGGCCGGGCGGCGCCTATGATTCATGGCGCTTTCCACTTCTGAGTTAGTAGAGGATAATCTATCTACATCCTCTGTAGGGGGATTATCCGGCGCCTGCACCATATTGGCTTCCGCCTCTATGTCCGGTCCTGGCGCCTGACTGGTGGAGGCGTGATCAGCAACATCGCCGGACATATTTCGGCGAGAGTTTTTTCTATTAAAGAAACACAGGCGTCATTACATTTTGAGAAAGACGACAACCACGGAGCGGGGTTTTTATACCTTTGCGCCGGCGTCTCCGTCCTGACCGCCTTCCTTTTTGGCCTACCCGGGCTCGGCGCCTCTTGTTGGCGAGTTGCTGCGGGTTCGGCAGGGCGTCCCGAATGCCTTCCCTGTAAAAAATGCCATGTGTATAATGTGGGTAAAGTGTCTAAAAGGGGATCCTAGTTTTTGGAGTTGGGATTTTTGGTTTTTCTTATGTACGATGCAGGGAACAGTCCGGGATATTCGGCCGTAATGGCCACCATGGCGTCGTCACAGCTTAACTGATAGAACTGCCGGTCTAACAGTTTTTGAATATGTTCCATAGCTTTCTGTTGTTTAGTGACAAGGGAAGCAAGTTTTGCATAGCTGGGTCCAAATTCATCACCAGATTCATCATCACTGGATTCAGATAGATAGCATTCAATTACCTTAGCATCATTTTCCATAAGGCATGATGCAGAAGATGATGATTCTGGTTCGAAAGTCATCCCTTTGAGTGACTCCTTAAAGTCCTCGACCCGAGGATCATGACGAGTTCGATGACCCTCATAGACCTCCGAGAGACGGTCCCAGATGAGCTTTGCATGATCGAGATGCATGACATTCCTAAACTGATTTTGAGATAGACAGGAGCAGATGACGTCCTTCGCCGTGAGGTTGAGAAGAGTGTACTTGCGAATGTCATCAGCTTCCCCATTTTGCACAGATCGGTTAGGCCAATCTCAGTGACGGTCCATAGCTCGCTGTTCGTTGCCATGAGGCGCTTCTTCATCATGGCCTTCAACTTGGGATACTCGTGACCGTCAAAGATGGGGCATGACACAGTGGTCGACATAACTGAAACTCCAGGCGGTTAAACCAAAATCACACAGAATAAGGGAGTACCTTGCTCTGATACCAATTGAAAGTGTGTTATACCGACTAGAGGGGGGGGGGGTGAATCGGCGATTTTTATGAAAGTCTTCAAAACATGGAATTTTCAAAGACAAATGATAGAAATGAACCTATTTCCATGCAGTGGAAGATAGACTACACTAGACAGACAATAGTCAAGCATTCAATGAAGTGAAACCACACTGACTAATAGTAGCTAGGCAGTAAGGATCAGGTACACAGTGAAGAAAATAGATAAAGAAAATAGGCACTGACTTTACAAGAGCCAACTGTAAATAAAGATATGAGAAGGATAGAACCAGTGTGCGTGACGAAGACAAAGGTTTGGTAGACCAGTTCCAACTGCTGTGACAGTTGTACGTCTGGTTAGGGCGGATAGGTATTTAAACCTGAGGACACTCAGTCCCGGACACTTAGTCATGAGCACACAGCTCAGAACACTTAGTCCTCTCCGTATTCCCCTTGAGCTAAGGTCATACAGACCATGCCCAATCACTATGGTAAGTCTTCAAGGTAAATTTCCAAACCTTCATAGACTTCGTTCACTGGCGATCCACAATGACTCTTGGATGCTCAGAACGCGACACCTAACCGGCTGGAGGATTCACAGTCCTCAAGTGTAATAAGTCTTCAGATCACACAGACAAGAAGACTTAAGTGATGCCTAACACTCTTTGGCTCTGGGTGGTTAGGGCTTTATCCTCTCAAGGAATTCTCTCTCAAAGGCTTCGAGGTGGGTTGCTCTCAAACGAAAAAAGCCGTACTTTAACTCTGAGCAGCCAACCGTTTATGGTTGTAGGGGGTGGGCTATTTATAGCCACTAGGCAACCCGACCTGATTTGTCCGAAATGACCCTGGGTCACTAAGGAACGTGACACGTGTTCCAACAGGTCAGATTTCAAACACACACGGCAACTTTACTTGGGCCTACAAGCAAAGCTGACTTGTCCAACTCTTGAACAAGATCGCTGTCATAGTCTTCACTCGAAGACATAGGATTTTGGTTAAGCATCACTTATAGTCATTCTGACTGGTTTCTGGACCCACTTAACAGTTCGGTGGTTCCCTATGACTCAACAAGAAAAAAAGAACTACGGAAGATCTAAGTCTTCGCGCTCCATAGTCTTCATGCGATGTCTTTCTCTTGTCATAGTCTTCAAGGTGAATGTCTTCACTACCACCTTTGACTTCAATGTCTTCATACATTTTTAGGGGGTCATCTCTGGTAGGAAAAACCGTATCAATGGGGGGACTCTACCTGTGTATCCTGCATTCTCACAAACACATTAGTCCCTCAACTAGGTTTGTCGTCGACACTCCAAAAACCAACTAGGGTGGCACTAGATGCACTTACACAGACACCCGCCAGCCACCCTATGCAACTAGTGCATGTCAATCAGTGGGATCAGTCTTCACGTAGCGGACGTTGTTAAGGGGCGGTCCGGGCCGCTTCATCCCATGATGCCGCCGAATCAAGGATAAGACTAGTAACGGCCAAGCAAATTGACAATATCGATGCCCACAACTGCTTTGGTTCTACTTCGTGCATAGAAACTATGCATAGACCTAGCTCATGGATGCCACTATTGGGGAACGTAGCAGAATTATGAAATTTTCTACGCATCACCAGATTCAATCTATGGAGTCATCTAGCAACGAGGGAAGAGGGGAATGCATCTACATATCCTTGTAGATCGCGCGTGAAGCGTTCAAGAGAACGGGGTTGGATGGAGTCGTACTCGTCGTGATCCAAATCACCGATGACCTAGCGCCGAACGGACGGCACCTTCCACGTTCAACACACGATACGGTTGGGAAGACATCTCCTCCAACTTGATCTAGCAGGGGGAAGGAGAGGTTGATGAAGATCCAGCAGCACGACGGCGTGGTGGTGGAAGCACAACGGTGATCTCGGCACGCTTCGCCAAGCCTCAGGGAGAGGGGGGAGTGTCACGGGAGGGAGAGGGAGGCGCCAGGGCTAGGGTGCGGCTGCCTCCCTCCCCCCACTATATATAGGGTCCCTAGGGGGGGGGCGCCGGCCCTAGGAGATCAATCTCCAAGGGGGGGCGGCGGCCAAAAGGGGGTGGCTTTGCCCCCCAAGCCAAGTGGGGCGCCCCCCACCCCTAGGTTTCCAACCCTAGGCCAGGGGGAGGCCCAAGGGGGGGGGGCGGACCAGACCACTAGGGGCTGGTTCCCCTCCCACTTCAGCCCATGGGGCCCTCCGGGATAGGTGGCCCCACCCGGTGGACCCCCGGGACCCTTCCGGTGGTCCCGGTACAATACCGATTACCCCCGAAACTTTCCCGATGGCCGAAACTTGACTTCCTATATATAAATCTTCACCTCCGGACCATTCCGGAACTCCTCGTGACGTCCGGGATCTCATCCGGGACTGCGGATAACTTTTCAGGTTACCGTATACTAATATCTCAACATCCTAGCGCCACCGAACCTTAAGTGTGTAGACCCTACGGGTCAGGAGACACGCAGACATGACCGAGACAACTCTCCAGTCAATAACCAATAGCGGGATCTGGATACCCATGTTGGCTCCACATGCTCCTCGATGATCTCATTGGATAAACCCACAATGTCGAGGATTCAATCAATCCCGTTATAACAATTCCCTTTGTCAATTGGTACGTTACTTGCCCGAGACTCGATCGTCGGTATCCCAATACCTCGTTCAATCTCATTACCGGCAATTCACTTTACTCGTACCGTAATGCATGATCCCGTGATCAACCACTTGGTCACATAGAGCTCATGATCCCAGTCTCGATTCATGCCAACCCAACAGACAGTTTCGGAGATACCTGTAGTGTACCTTTATAGTCCCCCAGTTACGCTGTGACGTTTGGCTCCTAATGATGTGACCCCATTATCAATGACATCCAATGTCCATAGTCACGAAACCATGACTATCTTTTGATCAATGAGCTAGTCAACTAGAGGCTCACTAAGGACGTGTGTGGTCTATGTATTCACACATGTATACGATTTCCGGATAACACAATTATAGCATGGAACAATAAGACAATTATCATGACAAAGAAATATATAATAACCATTTTATTTATTGCCTCTAGGCATATTTCCAACACACTTCTCTCTATTAATTATAGCTAGCTAACACAATATATGATACACCTAAATTAAGCCCCCAAAACCCCCAACCCCCCCCTTGAAAAAAAAACAAAAACCCCAGCCACAGAAATGCTGACGCGTGGATGCCTATTGGTCCCAGTTGGTGCCACCAACCGGGACCAAAGGCCCTCCTGCCTGGGCTCCGCGCACAGGCCACGTGGGGAGGGGCCATCTGTCCCAGTTTTTGGATTTTAACTGGGACTAAAGGACAGGACATTAGTACCGACCTTTAATCCCGGTCAGGAACCGGACAAAAGGCCCTTACGAACCGGGACAAACATGGCCCTTTTTCTACTAGTGATCATGTCAATGAACCGCAATGACATGGAGGACCCCACCAAAACATGGCATGATATGGCAAGGAGACAAATCTTGAAGAGAGAGAGGTAGCGTCAGACGTCGGCATTGCTACCTCTTGAGCTTGCGTTGTATTTCCCGAAGAGGAAAGGATGATGCAGCAGAGGTAGCGTAAGTATTTCCCTAGTTTTTGAGAACCAATGATCAATCCAGTAGGAGGCCACGCTCAAGTCCCTCGTACCTACACAAAACGATAGCTACTCGCAACCAACGCGATTAGGGGTTGTCAATCCCTTCAAAGTTCCAACTTACGGGAGTGAGATCTGATAGATATAATATTTTTTGGTATTTTTGGTATAGAGATGCAAAGTGAAAATAAAAGCAAAGTAAAAAGTAAAGCAAGATTAAAGTGATGGAGATTGATATGATGAGAATAGACCCGGGGGCCATAGGTTTCACTAGTAGCTTCTCTCAAGAGCATAAGTATTCTACGGTGGGTGAACAAATTACTGTTGAGCAATTGACAGAATTGAGCATAGTTATGAGAATATCTAGGCATGATCATGTATATAGGCATCACGTCCGTGACAAGTAGACCGAAACGATTCTGCATCTACTACTATTACTCCACTCATCGACCGCTATCCAGCATGCATCTAGAGTATTAAGTTAAAAACAGAGTAACGCTTTAAGCAAGATGACATGATGTAGAGAGATAAATTCATGCAATATGAAATAAACCCCATCTTGTTATCCTCGATGGCAACGATACAATACGTGCCTTGCTGCCCCTTCTGTCACTGGGAAAGGACACCGCAAGATCGAACCCAAAGCTAAGCACTTCTCCCATGGCAAGAACTACCAATCTAGTTGGCCAAACCAAACGGATAATTCAAAGAGACTTGCAAAGATAACCAATCATACATAAAAGAATTCAGAGAAAATTTAAATATTATTCATAGATAAACTTGATCATAAATCCTCAATTCATTGGTCTCAACAAAGACACCGCAAAAAGAATATTACATCGAATAGATCTCCACAAGAGAGGGGGAGAACTTTGTATTGAGATTCAAAGAGAGAGAAGAAGCCATCTAGCTACTAACTATGGACCCGAAGGTCTGAGGTAAACTACTCACAATTCATCGGAGAGGCTATGATGATGTAGAAGCCCTCCGTGATGACGGCCCTCTTCGGGAGCTCGGAATAGCCCTGTCGGTGTCAAACCGGCGGATCTCGGGTAGGGGGTCCCGAACCTGTGCGTCTAGGCCAGATGGTAACAGGAGCAATGGAACACGATGTTTTTACCCAGGTTCGGGCCCTCTTGATGGAGGTAAAACCCTACGTCCTGCTTGATTATATTGATGATTATGGGTAGTACTAGAGTAGATCTACCATGAGATCAAGGAGGCCTAAACCCTAAAAGCTAGCTATGGTATTGTGTATGATGAAGTTGTCATACGGACTAAAACCCTCTGGTTATATAGACACCGAGAGGGTTAGGGTTACACAAAGTCGGTTACAATGTAGGAGATCTTGATATCCGCATCGCCAAGCTTGCCTTCCACGCCAAGGAAAGTCCCATCCGGACACGGGACGAAGTCTTCAATCTTGTATCTTCATAGTCCTGGAGTCGGCTGAAGGTATTAGTCCGGCTAACCGAACACCCCCTAATCCAGGACTCCCTCAGTAGCCCCTGAACCAGGCTTCAATGACAACGAGTCCGGCGCGTAGATTGTCTTCGGCATTGCGAGGCGGGTTCCTCCTCCAAATTCTTCATAAAAGTTTGTAAACACCAAGAGTAATGTCCGGCTCTGCAAAATAAGTTTCCACGTATTGCCACAGAGAGAATAATATTAACACAAATCTAATCCACTGACGTATTCCGCAGAGTGACATCACACTACGGCCAAGCATTTATTCGAATCATTTTCACATTTCCACCTCAGCGTGTTTTGCGAGGCGGTTTCCTTGGCACGTCTTGTCAAAGCAGAGATCGTGTCCCCTTTATTTACGGGATTCTCATCAATACGGACGTGGGTAACCCAATCGTGCTCGTTAGCATGTCTTCTCGATTAAAGGCGAGTCCCAAACGGTTATGGGGTGGGCTCCTGGTATTCAACCTCTTATAAAGAGACCAAGGCCTTACTCCTTTTCTCCAATCTCAAAACAAGTTCGCCCGTCGCCTCGAGTTCCAACACCCTAGGCTCCAGATTCCAGGCGCTTCGGACCTTCGACAATGTCCGGTTTCGTCCTTCAAGGCCGATGGATGCCCTCCTCCGTCACGGAGGAGGACGTGCTAAAGTTGAGAGAGGCTAAGTTCTTGACCGCCGAAATTTTGCATAGGTTGCCTGCTCAAAGGCAGGCTATTCCCAGTCCCCAGCCTGGTGAGAGCGTAGTGTTCATGTCTCACTTCCTTCGGGGGTTAGGCTTCCCGATGGATCCCTTCGTGAGGGGGCTGATGTTCTATTATGGGATGGAATTTCATGACTTAGCTCCGGAGTCCATCCTCCACATTTCCTCATTCATCGTTGTGTGCGAAGCGTTCCTCCGTGTTACTCCTCACTTCGGATTATGGCTCAAGACTTTTGGAGTGGAGCCGAAGATGATCGAGGGACGGCACGCAGAGTGCGGAGGCGCCGTCATAAGTAAGAATGTTGATGCTCCATGGCCCGAGGGCTCCTTTCAAGAGGAGCTCGGCTTGTGGCAACGAGAGTGGTTCTATATCACCGCTCCCCAGAGCGCCAAGTGGGTGGCGCCTCCTGCCTTTCTCTCGGGTCCCCCACCACGGCTAGCGTCATGGGTCAACAGAGGATTAGATTGGGGGTTATCCAAAGACATGCCCTTATTGTAGGGCTGCATTAGAGATCTCTTAGAAAGAGACCTCAACCTGGTCAAGGTGATGCAGGTCATGCTGATTCGCCGAACACTGCCCGGCAAACGTCGCTCCCTTTGTCTGTGGGAGTTTAATCCGGAGGGACCACGAGCTCTCCAGCATTTTATGGGCGCAACGCCCGTGGAGATGTATAAAATGTTCTTCGGATCACAAGCAATGTGTCCGGATTTGACCGAGGACGCAGGTTTAAGCTGCAATCGCCCGGATACTCAAGTAAGTAACCTTGTGCCCGGACTCGCTATCCGTAAAATTGTCATAAATTTGCCCCTAAAAGAGCTGTCCTGTTAAACAGGAGTGGATAGCGAAGGCAAAGTTGATCAGGTGTCCGGCTCCCCTTCCCGAGACCAGGCGGATCCCGTGCTAGTCAGGATGTTGAAGATCGTGCCTTTGGAGGGAAGTGAGGGGGAGGACAAGGAAACTATGGCCTCCTCGAAGGAGGCTGCTCTGAAGGGGAGAACCGACAATTCCTCTCCTAAGGGGAAGAAGAGGGCCGCCTCTGACGACCCCGAGACCATGGCCTCAGAGCGGGGGAAAAAGTCCTCGTTAGAGGGTCCGACGCCGGGGAGATCCTCGGCCGAACTACGCCTTCAAAGGGATCAGCCCTCCAGCGAGCCGTAAGTAGAGAAAGATTTTCCTTTAGAGGGATGAGAGAAATCCTTGCTTTTTATCTGAGAAGATTAACCAAAATTTTACTTTGTAGCTCGGACCTCAGCCCTTCTCAGCAGAGCTAGTCTTCGGGGGATCTTCTTTCGGAGATGATGGAGAGTGGAACGCCTCCCCCTGCAATACCGCCTGGCGAGGCGGGCGACCCTGAGGTGTCGTCGCGGAGGGTTTCTCCGAATCCGGCAGGGGTGGAAGGTAACCATATGTCCCCCATGGTTCTCCACGTCCCGCCTTCGATGGAGGTCATAGGACGAGTCCGGCACCATCCAATGTGCGGTCAGAGGAGCTGAAGATTCTGCTGGGGCGAGCTTCTATCTTAGAGGAGCACCGTGCATTGATGGGTACGGTGATTGGAAGGATTTCGTCTACGGAAAGCGGATTGCATGAGGCGGTCAGAAGTTTGCTGACGGGTTTTGAGGTACGTTTGATAATGTACTTCTTTGTCAGTTGCGCATAAACAAGATGCGCCCTGTGTAGATAGTAGCCCCTGAGACACTGTGCGTTATCAAAATTGACGGCGCGCAGAGGATCATAATCCCAGGTCTAAAATGTCGCCTTTCTATACAGGTGGTGAAGTGTCCGGATTCGAGCCGAACTGATGATTTTGCTGAACTAAAGCGGCAATTTGACGTGGCAGATGCCGACATCGCGCTCGTCAATGAGCGGCTTGATGAGGCTCAAGGTATGCAATTCCTCGGGCGGCATCTCGTAAGAGGAGCTTTATGCCAGTATCTTACAATGTGTGTGCTTGACGCAGATGGTGCGACCGCCGTGGAGAGTCTTCGGGAGGAACTTGCCCGAGCTAAGGAACAATCCAGGAAAAGTGATGCGGCTGCCGAGAAGGCCCTTGAAGAGCTGAGAGCCGAACAGGCTGCTCACTGCCGAAGCAAGAAGGAGATGGCCGTGTTGGCCGTGAAGTTAAAAACTGCTGCTGACCGTTGCAATTTTCTTGAGAAAGAAGACCGGGCGAGACAGACGGACTTAGAGAAGGCCATTGCTGATGCCAAGGACGCTCGCTCTGCGATGAGAGCTGCGAAGGAGGAGCTGCGTCAGGCTGGACAGATTGCGGCTGGAAAGCCCTTTATGCTACGGAGGAAGTTTTGCGATCCGAAGTTTGCTCCGTTGGACCGGATGTGGAGTGCGGAGGACACCTATCTGGAGAATACTTTCGAGATGCGAGTGCTGCTGATGCGACCGAATACTTTCGAGATCAAGAAGATCGCGAAGTGGAAAGGCTTTTCTAGTCGCAGTTCCAGAATCCAGAGCGTCCACTGGCAGTGGACGATCGTATGGATCAATGGGCCGAACTGAATAGATTGTCCGGTCTCGCCATGAAGTACGTCATGGGTCATCTGTGGCCAGGGAGATTGGAGCCGAAGAGTTATTTCAGCTTGGTGCAGCAATTCCTTGACGCGGTGCCATGTATCGCTGCGATGAAGAGGTCAGCATGCATAGAGGGTGCACGGATGGCTCTTGCCCGTGTCAAGACATACTGGGCAGAGATGGAGACCACCGTTGTTGCATCCCGAGATTCGGACAAAAGCCGAGTACCCTCCGAGCACTATTTTCAGGAAGTCCTTGAAGGTGCTCGTGTAATAGAGACGCAATGCTCGAAGGATGCTACGTTCTGATAGCATATGTAATAATAAAGCTATATTTTGATGAATTGTAGTAGCCTTTTATACTTGTGCCTTCAAGTATTTGGAACACCTCCTGTGCGGCCGTTTTAAGATATATATACAAAATCTGAAAGATTGCAGTCGTTGGCTTCAGCCCCCACGCACATAGTGCGGGGGTGCTCGCAGAAGGCGCATTTTCACACTTAATCCAACGTCTTGGTCCTACAAAGGAGGTGATAGCGCAGCGAGCTAGGCAACCGAACTATAATGCTTTAACACTTTCACTTAGCCATAGGAGCTTGACAATGGGACTATTTAGGTAGCCCCTGGTAGCGACTGCGCTCGCCCGAATTCGGGGCGCGTATGTGCCTGGCCGGGAAACGGCCCTTCGTTAATGCAGAGGAATCCTACAGATTCCGGAGAGTCATCGAGTGGTTGACCAGTCTCACGCCATATCATGACAGTCGGTTTTCGGCTTTCTCTACTGAGGTGGTCGCCTGGCCGAACCAGGGCACAATCGCAGTAGTTCTCCTGGTGTCGCCTTAGCCGGTAGAGCGGAACGTAAGGCGGCCGAACACAGGAGCCGGGCAACCCAACATTTGACCAAAATCATGACTCAGAGCTGATGCATATAAGGCCAAACACGCGACGCCGAACACTCCCTAAGGTATTCGGTCTTTATGAGAGCGGGCGAGGTAACGCTCTGAGGTATAAGCCCCTAGTGTCCAGGTACGCGCAAGAATTCTGACGTGGCCACATGCCAAGACGCCAGCCTCCTCCTTGGTCATAGAACCAGGGGATGTGTATCAACAAGAGACAGTAAAAAAGGTTTACGCAGGGTCTTCATCTGAAAAGAATCCTTGGAACGGGTCCCTACTGCACGTCTGCACCTGTGTCTCTGTTGTGCCGTATCCTGGACGGGCGCAGCACGACGTTCATCTGTAAAAAGAGAGCAACTAAGTTGAAGAAGGGGCGTGCCGAACAAAAGTTATATGAAATAAACAAAGTGTAAAGTAAATATGAAAAATTGAGCTTTATTGTCTCTTATTTATACGTGTGAAGCCCCTAGTGCAGGGGTATATGGCCACTAAGCCTTTATCAACGATACTTTTGTGCCGGACTCGTCTATCCGTGTCCGTGGTCTTAATGACCTGTTCCGATGTTCTGGCTGGTGAAGCCATTGTATTGTGGGGCTGTTAAAGAGGCCGCACAATCCTCCGCTTGGGGGAGGTGTTCTCACTGCTTCCCATTTAAGGAGATGATGCCGCGTGGACCGGGCATCTTAAGCGTAAGAGATGCATAATGTGGTATTGCGTTAAAGCGGGCGAAAGCTTCGCGTCCCAGTAGTGCTTGATAGCGACTTGAGAATGGGACGATGTGGAAAGTCAGCTTTTCGCGATGGAAGTTATCAGCAGAGCCGAAAATAACCTCGAGCCAGAGAAAACCCATGCAATGGGTGACCGGACCTGGCATTACTCCTTGAAAGGGGGTTTTGCTGTGGCGAATTCTTTTTGGGTCGACCCCCATGTGGCGGATTGAGTCCTGATATATCAGGTTGAGTCCGCTGCCACCGTCCATAAGGACATTTGAAAACCGGAGTCCGCCAATTATTGGTTTGAGTACCAGGGCAGTCCAGCCTGGGTTCCTGACACTTCTAGAATAATCCAGATGATCGAAGATGATTGGTTTTGACAACCAGTGGCGGGATTCCTTTGGGATAGGCCGTGGGGCGCGTACCTTTATGGGCGCCGCACGCTTTGTTATGTGGAGTAAGTTTACTGTTTTTACTTCTTGTGGGAAATTCTTTTGTTTCCTGGTACTCTGCTTTTGGCGTTCGTCCTCGTCTTCGCTTGGTGTGTCGAGCCCCTTGTGTTCGGCGTTGAGTCTGCCGGATTGTTTGAAAACCCAACAATCTCTGTGGGTATGGTTAGCAGGCTTTCCGGGAGTGCTGTGTATTTGACATATCCTATCCAAGATTTTGTTGAGGTTGGATAGGTCGTCCCTGTTATCTTGGAGGGGCGGCTTTTTCTTATTCTGTCGTGAGCTTTTGAATCCGGCGTTGACTGCCGTGCTCTTTGGACTTTTTTCCTTAGTCCGGCGACGGTCCTTATTGCGTCGCAGTTTTTCGTTTCCACCCCTAGTTTCGGATGTACTTGGGTCACTGGTGCTGCATCTTGCCAACCAGCTTCCCTCTCCTACGCAAAAGCGGGTCACGAGGCTTGTTAGTGCGGCCATTGTTCTTGCCTTTTCTTGGCCGAGGTGTCTGGCGAGCCATTCGTCTCGGACATTATGCCTAAAAGCCGCTAAGGCTTCAGCGTCCGGACAGTCGACTATCTGTTTCTTTTTAGTAAGAAATCTATTCCAAAATTGCCGAGCTGACTTTTCGGGCTATAGAGTTATGTGACTAAGATCGTCTGCATCCGGAGGGCGGACATAGGTCCCTTCAAAATTTGCTCAGAAAGCGTCCTCGAGCTCTTCCCAACTTCCGATGGTGTTTTCAGAAAGGCTTTTGAGCCAATGCCGGGCTGGCTCTTTAGGCTTGAGGGGTAAGTATTTTATGGCGTGGAGGTCATCTCCTCTAGCCATATGTATGTGGAGGATATAATCCTCGATCCAGACTCTGGGGTCTGTTGTTCCATCATATTCCTCTATGTTTACGGGTTTGAATCCCGCTGGAAATTCATAATCCAGGACCTCATCGGTGAACCATAGGGGGTGTGCGGCACCCCTGTATTTGGGTGTGCCGGATTCTGATAATGGCTTTACTGCATTGCTTACGAGAGCTTGCTTTCTTGGCCCGTAAATGGACCTGGCTGGGCCATGATGCGAATCCTTAAATGGGTCGCATGCCGGCTTAGGTGCGGCGCTGCTTGCCGCTTTATGCTGGCCGTGGGGTCGTCTATCTACCGTGTGGCTTTCTCACTTTTGGAATGCGAGGGCTCTAAGTCCTCCTCGTCGAATTCAGGCAGTAGCTTTCTCTTCGGATAGCTTTTAGTGCGGCGACTGTCGCCGTATTTGTCTGCGGTATTGATTACTTTACTCCATCTGATCCTGAGTGCATCTTCCGTAGTTTTTAGCTTCCGCTTCTGCTTTTTCAGGCTGCGTGCGGTTGCAACGAGCCGTTTGTGGAGGTTCTTCTGCTTCGTGGGCTTGTCCGGCGTAGGGTCGTCCGGAATGCCATTTTCGCCGAGGGAGGGATGTTTGGTTTCTCTATCCGGGTTGTCCTGTTGGGACGGTTGCTCTAAGGCATGCTCGTCGTCTACCGGCTCATCCTGCTCTATGGCTGGGTCTTTATCGAGGCGGGGCTTGGGTCGGCGTTTACGCCGAAGCTTTGATTGTTTTTTGAGAGATCGATCCCTCTTTCCATCCCCGTTTTCCTCGTTGTTTCTTCCTTTAGGGGTATCCACCATGTACACATCGTGAGATGAGGTGGCTGTCCAATGCCCTATAGGCGTTGGTTCTTGGTTGTCTCCTGCATCGTCGTCCATACCGTCGATGTCTTCGGAGTCGAAGTCGAGCATGTCGGTTAAGTCATCGACAGTGGCTACAAAGTGGGTGGTGGGTGGGTTTTGAATTTCTTCATCATCCGAATCCCATCCTTGCTGACCGTAGTCCGGCCAGGGTTCTCCTGATAAAGAGAGAGACTTTAGAGAGTTCAGGATGTCGCTGAAGGGCCAGTGCTAAAAGATGTCCGCGACGGTGAACTCCATTATCGGTGCCCAATCGGATTCGATCGGCAGGGGCGCGGGGGGCTCGGAGTTCGGAGAGGAATCCGGCTCCTCGGAGTCAGGGGCCATGCGGAGTGCGGGGCTGGAGTTCGGCTCGATCACCTCTGAGATCGCAGCCCCTGAGGCAGCGTCCAACCGCTGATCCTCGATCGGCGCAGTAGGCTCCGAATCAATGGTCGGAAACGGTGCGTGTGCGGCCTCCAAAGCGCTATTCGGCGGCAGAGCTATATCATGCCCATCGAGACAGTGCGGCGCGCTTGGCCGTGGCTCGAATCCATCGAAGATCAAGTCCCCGCGGATGTCAGCCGTGTAGTTTAGGCTTCCAAACCTGACCTGATGGCCAGGGGCGTAGCTTTCGATCTGCTCAAGGTGGCCAAGCGAATTGGCCCGCAGTGCGAAGCCGCCGAAGACGAAGATCTGTTTGGGGAGAAAAGTCTCACCCTGGACCGCATCGCTGTTGATGATCGAAGGAGCCATCGGGCCTAAAAGCGACGACACAGAGGAACTCTCAATGAAAGCACCAATGTCGGTGTCAAAACCGGCGGATCTCGGGTAGGGGGTCCTGAACTATGCGTCTAGGCCAAATGGTAACAGGAGGCAAGGAACGCGATGTTTTACCCAGGTTCGGGCCCTCTTGTTGGACGTAAAACCCTACGTCCCGCTTGATTAATATTGATGATATGGGTAGTACAAGAGTAGATCTACCACAAGATCAAGGAGGCTAAACCCTAAAAGCTAGCCTATGGTATGATTGTTGTATGATGAAGTTGTCCTACGGACTAAAACCCTCCGGTTTATATAGACACTGGAGAGGGTTAGCGTTACACAAAGTCGGTTACAATGGTAGGAGATCTCGAATATCCGCATCGCCAAGCTTGCCTTCCACGCCAAGGAAAGTCCCATCCGGACACGGGACGAAGTCTTCAATCTTGTATCTTCATAGTCCTGGAGTCCGGCTGAAGGTATAGTCCGGCTACCCAAACACCCCCTAATCCAGGACTCCCTTAGGCCCCAAGATGGGATCTCGTGGATACAGAAAGTTGCGGCGGTGGAATTAGGTTTTTGGCTCCGTCTCTGTTTGTTTGGGGGTATGTAGGTATATATAGGAGGAAGAAGTACGTCGGTGGAGCTTCGGTGGGCCCACGAGGGTGGGGGGCATGCCTGGGGGTATAGGGCGCGCCTCCCTACCTCGTGCCAACCTCGAAGCTTCCTTGGCGTAGGGTCCAAGTCTCCTGGGTCATATTCGGGAAAAAAATCACGTTCCAGAAAGGTTTATTCCGTTTGGACTCCGTTTGATATTCCGTTTCTTCGAAACGCTGAAATAGGCAAAAAACAACAATTCTGGGCTGGGCCTCCGGTTAATAGGTTAGTCCCAAAAATAATATAAAAGTGGAAAATAAAGCCCAATATAGTCCAAAATAGTAGATAATATAGCATGGAGCAATCAAAAATTATAGATACGTTGGAGACGTATCAGCCGGTGTGTGTTACAGTTCCGGAGATGTTTTCTCTGCTCCGTATGGTGGGAACGTCGATGATTTCAGTGCGGGAGTTGGAACAAGCGCCGAAGGTGGATTCGGTGGTGGCGATGAACCTCAAGATGGACTCGATGGCGTGGAGTGAAGATCGACCAAGATGATGCCGGACATGGGCGTCACGTTTGCAAGGCCCTCTTTTGCGTTTATCCTACTAAACTTGACTTTTATTTGCGTGTAAAGTGTGTTATGTCGTTTTAAATTTGATCTTATTTGTGGAAACCTATGTCAAATTCGAGAATTGGGTGTTTTCTGTTTGCGGTTCGACACGGCGGTGTCCGAGCAGACCCCGCAAAAGCCAACCTGTAAAAAAATTATTCCATGAATATCCTTTTATATGGATCTGTTTGGGGGGGTTTGCATCTGCGGCCGTCCGAGCCAGACCGCAAAGGCCGTTTTCCACGAACCGCAAACGCGTTTTGCGGACCGACCGAATGCGGGGTCTGCTAGAGTTGCTCTTACTGCTCACGGGCTCGTCGTTAGTGCCTTCTCATGCTGCCACAGTGGTTATGCACCCCTTATTGTTGGCACACTAATGTTGAATGAGTCATTGCACAGGGTTAAAAAAAAGATAAAGGTATATTTTCCGTCTCTCAACTTTTGACGGAGTTTAGATTTGATTCCTCAACTTCGAAACCGGACAACTTGCACCCCGAACTACTAAAATCTGACAAGGTTCATCCCTGGTCTCGGTTTTGACTAGTTTTGGTATTTTTGGCATAGAGATGCAAAGTGAAAAGTAAAAGGCAAAGTAAAAAAGCAAAGCAAGATTAAAGTGATGGAGATTGATATGATGAGAATAGACCGGGGGGCCATAGGTTTCACTAGTGGCTTCTCTCAAGAGCATAAGTATTCTATGGTGGGTGAACAAATTACTGTTGAGCAATTGACAGAATTGAGCATAGTTATGAGAATATCTAGGCATGATCATGTATATAGGCATCACGTCCGTGATAAGTAGACCGAAACGATTCTGCATCTACTACTATTACTCCACTCATCGACCGCTATCCAGCATGCATCTAGAGTATTAAGTTAGAAACAGATTAACGCTTTAAGCAAGATGACATGATGTAGAGAGATAAATTCATGCAATATGAAATAAAGCCCATCTTGTTATCCTCGATGGCAACGATACAATATGTGCCTTGGTGCCCCTTCTGTCACTGGGAAAGGACACCGCAAGATCGAACACAAAGCTAAGCACTTCTCCCATGGCAAGAACTACAAATCTAGTTGGCCAAACCAAACGGATAATTTGAAGAGACTTGCAAAGTTAACCAATCATACATAAAATAATTCAGAGAAGATTCAAATATTATTCATAGATAGACTTGATCATAAACCCACAATTCATCGGTCACAACAAACACACCGCAAAAAGAAAAAGATTACATCGAATAGATCTCCACGAGAGAGGGGGGGAACTTTGTATTGAGATCCAAAAAGAGATAAGAAGCCATCTAGCTAATAACTATGGACCCGAAGGTCTGAGGTAAACTACTCACACTTTATCAGAGAGGCTATGATGATGTAGAAGCCCTCCGTGATGACGGCCCTCTCCGGCGGAGCTCCGGAACAGGCCCCAAGAGGGGATCTCGTGGATACAGAAAGTTGCGGCGGTGGAATTAGGTTTTTGGCTCTGTCTCTGTTTGTTTGGGGGTATGTAGGTATATATAGGAGGAAGAACTACGTCGGTGGAGCTTTGGTGGGCCCACGAGGGTGGGGGCGCGCCTGGGGGTATAGGGCGCGCCTCCCTACCTCGTGCCCACCTTGAAGCTTCCTTGGCGTAGGGTCCAAGTCTCCTGGGTCATATTCGGGAAAAAAATCACGTTCCAGAAAGGTTTATTCCGTTTGGACTCCGTTTGATATTCCGTTTCTTCGAAACGCTGAAATAGGCAAAAAAACAACAATTCTGGGCTGGGCCTCCGGTTAATAGGTTAGTCCCAAAAATAATATAAAAGTGGAAAATAAAGCCCAATATAGTCCAAAACAGTAGATAATATAGCATGGAGCAATCAAAAATTATAGATACGTTGGAGACGTATCAGGCATCCCCAAGCTTAATTCCTGCTCGTCCTCGAGGAGGTAAATGATAAAAAGAGAATTTTTGATGCGGAGTGCTACTTGGCATAATTTCAATGCAAATCTTCTTAATTGTGATATGAATATTCAGATTCGAAAGATTTAAGACAAATGTTTATATTGACATAAAAATAATAATACATCAAGCATACTAACAAAGCAATTATGTCTTCTCAAAATAACATGGCCAAAGGAAGTTATCCCTGCAAAAACATATAGTCTGGCTATGCTCTATCTTCACCACACAAAGCATTTAAATCATGCACAACCCCGATGACAAGCCAAGCAATTGTTTCATACTCTAACTTTTTCAGAACTTTTTCAATCTTCACGCAATACATGAGCGTGAGCCATGGATATAGCACTATATGTGGAATAGAATGGTGGTTGTGGAGAAGACAAAAAAGAGGGGCAGATAGTCTCACATCAACTAGGCGTATCAACGGCTATGGAGATGCCCATCAATAGATATCAATGTGAGTGAGTAGCGATTGCCATGCAACGGATGGACTAGAGCTATAAGTATATGAAAGGTCATGAAAATAAACTAAGTGGGTCTGCATCCAACTTGCTTGCTCACGAAGACCTAGGGCATTTTGAGGAAGCCCATCATTGGAATATACAAGCCAAGTTCTATAATGTAAAATTCCCACTAGTATATGAAAGTGACATAACGAGAGACTCTCTATCATGAAGATCATACTGCTACTTTGAAGCACAAGTGTGGTAAAAGGATAGTAACATTGTCCCTTCTCTCTTTTTCTCTCATTTTTTTATTTGGGCCTTCACTCTTTTTTATGGCCTCTTTTTTCTTTTTCTTTTTATTTTTCGTCCGGAGTCTCATCCCGACTTATGGGGGAATCATAGTCTCAATCATTATTTCCTCACTTGGGAAAATGCTCTAAAAATGATGATCATCATCACCCTTTTATTTTTCTTACAACTCAACAACTTGATACTTAGAACAAAATATGACTCTATATGAATGGCTCCGGCGGCGTACCGGGATATGCAATGAATCAAGAGTGACATGCATGAAAGAATTATGAACGGTGGCTTTGCCACAAATACGATGTCAACTACATGATCATGCTAGCAATACGACAATGATGGAGCGTGCCATAATAAACGGAACGGTGGAAAGTTATATGGCAATATATCTTGGAATGGCTATGGAAATGCCATGATAGGTAGGTATGGTGGCTGTTTTGAGGAAGGTATATGGTAGGTGTATGATACCGGCGAAAAGTGCGCGGTATAAGAGAGGCTAGCAATGGTGGAAGGATGGGAAAAAGTGCATATAATCCATGGACTCAACATTAGTCATAAAGAACTCATATACTTATTGCAAAAATCTAGAAGTTATCAAAGCAAAGTATTACGCGCATGCACCTAGGGGGATAGATTGGTAGGAAAAGACCATCGCTCGTCCCCGACCACCACTCATAAGGAAGACAATCAATAAATAAATCATGCTCCGACTTCATCACGTAACGGTTCAACATACGTGCATGCTACGGGAATCACAAACTTTAACACAAGTATTCTTTAAATTCACAACTACTCAACTAGCATGACTCTAATATTATCACCTCCATATCTCAAAACAATTATCATGCTTCAATCTTTTCTTAGTATTCAATGCACTCAAAAGAAAGTTTCACAAATATTGAATACCAAGCATGTTATTATTAAGCAAATTACCATGCTATTAAGAGACTCTCAAAACAATTTAAGTGAAGCATGAGAGATCAATAGTTTCTTTAAAACAAATCCACCACCGTGCTCTTAAAAGATCTAAGTGAAGCACATAGAGCAAAATTATAACGCTCAAAAGATATAAGTGAAGCACATAGAGCAAAAGTACATAGCTCAAAAGATATAAGTGAATCACATAGAGCAAAATTATAACGCTCAAAAGATATAAGTGAAGCACATAGAGCAAAACTACATAGCTCAAAAGATATAAATGAAGCACATAGAGTATTCTATCAAATTTTTATTCATGTATGGCTCTCTCAAAAGGTGTGTACAGCAAGGATGATTGTGGAACACTAAAACACAAAGACACAAATAATACAAGACGCTCCAAGCAAAACACATATCATGTTTGTGAATAAAAATATAGCTCCAAGTAAATTACCGATGGAAGTGGACGAAAGAGGGGATGCCTTCCGGGGCATCCCCAAGCTTTGACTTTTTGGTGTCCTTGGATTATCTTCGGGGTGCCATGGGCATACCCAAGATTAGGCTCTTGCCACTCCTTTTTCCATAATCCATCAAAATAATTCACCCAAAACTTGAAAACTTCACAACACAAAACTCAATAGAAATCTCGTGAGCTCCGTTAGAGAAAGAAAACAAAAGACCACTTCAAGTTACTTTAATGAACTCATTATTTATTCATATTGGTGTTAAACCTACTGTATTACAACTTATCTATGTATTATACACTATTTTACTAGCCATAGATTCATCAAAATAAGCAAACAACACACGAAAAACAGAATCTGTCAAAAACAGAACAGTCTGTAGTAATCTGTAGCTAGCGCAAAATGTGGAACCCGAAAAATTCTAAAATAAATTGCTGGACGTGAGTAATTTATGTATTAATTATCTGCAAAAAGTATTAATTAAATATCACTCTCCAAATAAAAATGACAGCAGTTCTCGTGAGCGCTAAAGTTTCTGTTTTTTACAATAAGTTCAACAAGACTTTCCCCAAGTCTTCCCAACGGTTCTACTTGGCACAAACACTAATTAAACACAAAAAACACAACAAAAACAGAGGCTAAATAAATTATTTATTACTAAACAGGAGAAAAAAGTAAGGAATAAAAATAAAATTGGGTTGCCTCCCAACGAGCGCTATCGTTTAACGCTCCTAGCTAGGCATAAAAGCGAGGATAGATCTAGGTTGTGCCGTAGTAATAAGATAGATCGGTGAAACTCATTTCATATTCTCTATGTTCAGCAGAAAGTTTTCTTTGAGGCAAGCAAAAGTAATTAAAAGGGCTAACTTTAATAGGACAGAAGTCCCCAAGATCAATTTTAGGAGGTATAGATTCCTCTTTCGGCCCTTCATATTGTACAACCAATTCATCATTATAAGCATTCTTTTGACAGAACCTTGTGAGCCTAAACTAAAGAGAGCATCCTAGCTCATTATTTCGAATAGCCAAATCATCATTAAGTTCAGAGATTCTATCAATTAAAATATTGATTGGCACCTTTTTTCTAAGGTTTTCATTAAAAGCAACATAGTCAAGAGATTGAAAGCGCATAATTTCTTCTTGATCAAAGAGGATAGATTCTATGGGAGGACGACCAGCGTCCACCCTATAGTGCGCAAAGATTTCTTTGGCTTGTTTTATTATAAATCTGAATTCATGAGCCAAAAATATAGTAGCGGCACGCTTAATAGACGAATGCTCGATATTAGAAAATTCTAGGAAAACTCTTTGTATAGATGGGTGCATATGCATAAATTGCCTTTCAAGTTCAACGATAAGCATGGCAATAGCGTCCGCAAGACTACTAGTTCTATGGAGAATAGAACCGCCCATAGAGGGCAAAGCACCGGCACAAGTAAAGAAATCTTGAATAACTCCTTTTCCAATAATATTACCACTACCGATTCGAAATGTTTTTGTATGGTAGGTAGGGGGTTCTCCAGCAGGAGCATCAGAATTTTCCATGATATTGTTATCGCTCATATCGGCGATAACTTCCCTAATTTCAGACATAAGGACAAGCAAGCAAACTAACACACTAGCAAACAAAAAGCAAGCGGGCAAAAAGAGGTAAATAGAGAGGGAGCATAGAGAGAGAGGGGGGGACGAATAAAACGGCAAGGGTGAAGTGGGGGAGAGGAAAACGAGAGGCAAATGGAAAATAATGTAATGCGAGAGATAGGGATTGTTATGGGTACTTGGTATGTTGACTTTTTGCGTAGACTCCCTGGCATCGGCACCAGAAATTCTTCTTGCTACCTCTTGAGCTTGCGTTGGATTTCCCCGAAGAGGAAAGGATGATGCAGCAGAGTAGCGTAAGTATTTCCCTCAGTTTTTGAGAACCAAGGTATCAATCCAGTAGGAGGCCACGCTCAAGTCCCTCGCACCTGCACATAATGATAGCTAATCGCAACCAACGTGATTAGGGGTTGTCAATCCCTTCACGGTCACTTACGAGAGTGAGATCTGATAGATATAATATTTTTTGGTATTTTGGCATAGAGATGCAAAGTGAAAAGTAAAAGGCAAATTAAAAAAGCAAAGATAGATTAAAGTGATGGAGATTGATATGATGAGAATAGACACGGGGGCCATATGTTTCAGTAGTGGCTTCTCTCAAGAGCATAAGTATTCTATGGTGCGTGAACAAATTACTGTTGAGCAATTGACAGAATTGAGCATAGTTATGAGAATATCTAGGCATGATCATGTATATAGGCATCACGTCCGTGATAAGTAGACCGAAACGATTCTGCATCTACTACTATTACTCCACTCATCGACCGCTATCCAGCATGCATCTAGAGTATTAAGTTAGAAACAGAGTAACGCTTTAAGCAAGATGACATGATGTAGAGAGATAAATTCATGCAATATGAAATAAACCCCTTCTTGTTATCCTCGATGGAAACGATACAATATGTGCCTTCCCGCCCCTTCTGTCACTAGGAAAGGACACCGCAAGATCGAACCCAAAGCTAAGCACTTCTCCCAAGGCAAGAACTACCAATCTAGTTGGTACCAAACGGATAATTCGAAGAGACTTGGAAAGATAACCAATCATACATAAAATAATTCAGAGAAGATTCAAATATTATTCATAGATAGACTTGATCATAAACCCACACTTCATCGGTCTTAACAAACACACCGCAAAAAGAAGAAGATTACATCGAATAGATCTCCACGAGAGAGGGGGAGAACTTTGTATTGAGATCCAAAAAGAGAGAAGAAGCCATCTAGCTAATAACTATGGATCCGAAGGTCTGAGGTAAACTACTCACACTTCATCGGAGAGGCTATGATGATTTAGAAGCCCTCCGTGATGACGGCCCTCTCCGGCGGAGCTCTGGAACAGGCCCCAAGATGGGATCTCGTGGATACAGAAAGTTGCAGCGGTGGAATTAGGTTTTTGGCTCCGTCTCTGTTTGTTTGGGGGTACGTAGGTATATATAGGAGGAACAAGTAAGTCGGTGGAGCTTTGGTGGGCCCACGAGGGTGGGGGGCGCGCTTGGGGGTATAGGGCGCGCCTCCCTACTTCGTGCCCACCTTGAAGCTTCCTTGGCGTAGGGTCCAAGTCTCCTGGGTCATATTCGGGACAAAAATCACGTTCCAGAAAGGTTTATTCCGTTTGGACTGCGTTTGATATTCCGTTTCTTCAAAACTCTGAAATAGGCAAAAAACAACAATTCTGGGCTGGGCCTCCGGTTAATAGGTTAGTCCGAAAAATAATATAAAAGTGGAAAATATAGCCCAATATAGTCCAAAACAGTAGATAATATAGCATGGAGCAATCAAAAATTATAGATACATTGGAGACGTATCAGCCGGTGTGTGTTACAGTTCCGGAGATGTTTTCTCTGCTCCGTATGGTGGGAACGTCGATGATTTCAGTGCGGGAGTTGGAACAAGCGCCGAAGGTGGATTCGGTGGTGGCGATGAACCTCAAGATGGACTCGATGGCGTGGAGTGAAGATCGACCAAGATGATGCCGGACATGGGCGTCACGTTTGCAAGGCCCTCTTTTGCGTTTATCCTACTAAACTTGACTTTTATTTGCGTGTAAAGTGTGTTATGTCGTTTTAAATTTGATCTTATTTGTGGAAACCTATGTCAAATTCGAGAATTGGGTGTTTTCTGTTTGCGGTTCGACACGGCGGTGTCCGAGCAGACCCCGCAAAAGCCAACCTGTAAAAAAATTATTCCATGAATATCCTTTTATACGGATCTGTTTGGGGGGTTTGCATCTGCGGCCGTCCGAGCCAGACCGCAAAGGCCGTTTTCCACGAACCGCAAACGCGTTTTGCGGACCGACCGAATGCGGGGTCTGCTAGAGTTGCTCTTACTGCTCACGGGCTCGTCGTTAGTGCCTTCTCATGCTGCCACAGTGGTTATGCACCCCTTATCGTTGGCACACTGTTGAATGAGTCATTGCACAGGGTTAAAAAAAAGATAAAGGTATATTTTCCGTCTCTCAACTTTTGACGGAGTTTAGATTTGATTCCTCAACTTCGAAACCGGACAACTTGCACCCCGAACTACTAAAATCGGACAAGGTTCATCCCTGGTCTCGGTTTTGACTAGTTTTGGTGCTGACTCACCTCGGTTTTTATCGATGCTGACTAAAATTCGTGTGAATTTTTCAAATCCATGATATTTTAATTCACATACTCTTTTCAAATCCGCTCAATTCATTTTAAATTCACGTATTTTTTTAAAAAAATCATGAATTTTCCAAAAAAGTGTATACTAATTTGAAAAAAGTATATGAATTTGAAAAAATACATGCATTTGAAAAAACTATGTCTTTGAAAAACTATGCGGATTTGAAAATAGTACGTGAACTTGGAAAAAAGTATGCAAATTTGAAGAAAGTATGCGGAATTTAAAAGAGTTCAAAATTTTGAAAAAGGTACCGGAATTTTCAAATATTACACAAAGTTGCATCGACACGGTCAAAATCGGAGTGAGACAACACCAAAACCGGTCAAAATAGGGACCAAGGATGAATCTTGTCTGATTTCAGTTGTTGACGGTGCAAATTGTTTTGTTTCCAGTAGTTGAGGGACCAAATCTAGACTCTGCCAATAGTTAAGGGACGAAAAATATAGTTTCCTCAAAAAATATCTATCACACAACAAAATGTACGAAATACTAAAAGGCATAATCTGGCGAAATGTTTTTTTCTGGAAAGAAATAAAATAAATCATCACGCCGATCAGTGGAGTTCGTGCCTTCCGAAGTGTCCATGTCCGACCAATGAACCACGCTGACTTATATATATTCAACATAAAGCAAGCCGAGAATATTATTTGACCAGATGCTTGCAGGAGATTAACATATTGATGCATGCCACAAACGATTCATCCTCCTCGCCTCGAGTGTCGTTGTTCTGATTTATCCATTCCCAACTATCTCCCCCTCCGCTGTGCCTGACGCCCCCCCCCCCTTCTCACTCGCGTCGCCCTCTCGGGCGCCACCAGCTTCGCCCGGGGTGCTGCTAATGAAGGTAGCGGCAGGGCCTCTCCTGCTGCCCCGCATCGCTCGCGGGGGGCCTCAGGACCCGGGGCGGCGGGCTAGATTGGCGCCACCGGATCTTCGGTGCATGGTGGTGCAGGTGCGGGCCGGTGCCCCTCAGCCGTGTGGACGGCGAGGTACCCGGTGGATGCGAGCCAGGGCGTGGCGGCAGCGGCTTCGGCTTTGTGGCTTCAGATCTAGCCGCCTTCAATCCTCTGCTGCGGATTCGGCAAGTCCTTCCCCCAGATCTGACCAGCTCCGTCCTGGAGGCCGGTTCTCCGACGGGTGGGCGTGGTGACGGGAATATTGCCAGGAGAAATCCCTAGCCAGCCCTGCTGGCTGTGACGACGGCGACGCCCGTGGGCGCCGCGCACCTTCTTGGAGGCGTCTGTCAGGTATACCTTCCCCGCCCTCCCCCCCTTGTCCTTCCGGCTGAAAATCCCAACGCGGTTGGGCAGCGGCGACGCCCTTGGCGCCGTATCCTTCTTGAAGGCGCTGCTTTGAGCAAGGTGGGAATTTGGACTTCGCTGTGATGTGTGCGGTGGGTGTCGGCAGCAACAGCATAAACTCCAGCGGTGGTGGTGTTCACCCTGGTTCAGGCCATGTGTGATCCTACTCCAGTGCCCGTCGCTACTGGAGAGGAGGGAATAGGGATTCCCCCCGGCAGTGTCACTCTAGCGAGCCGGTTGTGCAGAAGCTCCCCATTTTGATCTTGGCCCTGGCTGCTACTCGTTAATGCATTCGGGCAGCTCTCCTCTTGAATGCCCGGGTCCTTGGTTTTTGGTGATGTTCTGCTCTTAGGTGAGAAGTCGACGGCAGATCGGGTCTGCCTGGTCCCAACAATGTGGATGCCATCGGTGACACTCATCCAGGTTCTAGGCTGAGCGTGTCCATTCGTTGACGGTTCGGCGCCTTTCGAGCCAGGCGAGGAGGCAGGGGCCTTCTTCGACGATGGATCTGACGATTCATCTGATCTTCCTCTCCTTCGCTGGCATCTCCCTTCTCCTAGGTTTCGTGCGTGCAAGAGGCCTTGTCATCTTCAAGCTAGGTGCTTCATGTTGACCTTTTTTCCAGTTAGTTGTATGTCTCGCATGTGAGCTTCCCCGGCACAATTGTATCTTGCCGTGTTTTCTTTTTAGTTTATGGTTTATGTCGAGGTTGTACTCCAGAGTTTGTAATCCTGATCGATTGATGGCTTTGTTAACTCAAAGCCGGGCTCTTCGCGAGCCTTCGTTCAAAAAAACTATCTCCCCCTTCTCCCCTAGCGAACAATACCACCACCCTCCTACCCCCTGCCCCCTCCCCCTCTCATCAAAAAACTGGACATTGCCTTCACCCCAAGGCCAAGCCCTAGTGTCTAATAGGATCATACTTCTTTGAGATTGTTCGATATGAGATTATTGCAAAACAAACAAAGCCATATTATAAGAAAACATATTGTGACTATTTCTTATGATTTTTTTAATCTTTAATGATAACCTCCGCCAGCTCTTTCCTGCAGCAAGCTATGTGCAAAGAGTGGTACCCCTATCTTGCGAGTTTGGGTGAACAATTTCATGCAGAAAGGAAGTGTCAATTATTGTCAACGATGATGTTATTGTTTTTTTCTAAAGCAAAATAAATTAACGGGCTATGTCAAGTGAACCCTTTTTCTGCGCCATCTTGTTTTAAATTATTGTGGATATACTAGATATCGTCGCAACGGAGCTACGGAGAACTGTCAAGTTCGAGGTGTGTGCTGCATCTTGCAGTTGGTAGTCTTGCTTCGAGGTTTTTTCGTCCCATCTTCCATGGTACCTCCTCCCACCTTCGCTAGTTTTTTTTGGTGTCACCCTCTCACACAACGAAAGACATCTGAACAAATTAGAACTTTCCATACTGATGCAAGTTATATAGTAATGTAATGTAGAATCAATCATGAACAATCTTTAAAAAACAAATCTAAATTAATTAACCTTACCTTAAATCACTCAATCATATTAATTAGAAAATCGTTCGTTCGTTCGTTACCCTCCCTCCCGCCGACCGGACCTATTCCAACGATTTTTCTGTCCCACATCACACAGCAGAAAAACCGGTAAAAAAAACCCCAAACAAAACACACATTGAAACCAAAGCAGGCCCGCGCCTGCATCCCGTATCTCCCTTTCCTTTTCCCTCTCTCTCTCTCATGCGTGAGATCCAATCGAGCCACACGACACAACCCCCGCCGCCGCCGTCGTCTGCTGGTCAGAGGTCCCTCGTTCCGGAGGACGAATCCGTCAGCGCTCCTCCACGCCCGCGCCGAGGGCTCGCCGCCCCGCTTGGACATCGTCAGGTTCTGCCGCCGCGGATCCCCGCCATCACCGCGCGCACCACGCCGATGAGTTCCAAGGGAATGCAGTGGCGCCTGCATGAGGCGTAGCAGATGTACGTGGATGCGTGGAAAGCCAACATCCCAGAATTCAAGAATCCCTTTGCTCCATCGAGGACACCACCACAGGTACGTCAATTTCTGTCCTCTCCTGCGTTTTCATTGTATTATGCCCGTGTGTGTAGTGCATATTGCTCTGACGTTATAGAATTTTTGGTAGATTGTGCGTCTCTTTTCTTGACAAATTCTTTGCCCTGGTGATCACGTCTAGATTTATTCAGCTCATGTATCTATACCATGTACTATTTGCTACTATAATATATATGGTATTGATTGTAAAAAAAGGTGCATATTGCAATTTTAATGAAGAATGAATGATTGTTTAAATCAAGTGGAGAATAAATGTTCATTAGCATATTGTTATCTGACACAAATATATGCAGTGGGTTTGATGACAGGTTGATTAAAACCATGGTAAACAATCGACATTGAGAATCGCTGGATCGATGTATTTTCATGTGTGAATTGGAAAAACAATCCTTATTATAGTCATAACAGTGATAAGGACTGTTTAGACAATTGATGCTTTTTATTTATTTGTTTATTTTAGTTTCCACACAGGATGTTCTAAAACATGTTCGTCTTACCTGGAAGAGCACTGCTATGCACACGAGTATCGACGCACGATCCACAGATGACAAGTCAGGTAGACCATGGGATTAACTGGGTTTTTTTAAATCTGTGTGGCTCCAAATCCCGTCGAGCGAAATCATCCTGGAGCCAATCGTGTGCAGCGCGCTTTCGTACCTGAAATGCCTACATGTTATGAAGAGATCTAACATGTATCATGTACTCCCTCTGTTTTAAATTACTCGTCGTGGTTTTAATTCAAATTTGAACTAAAACCACGACGAGTAATTTCGAACGGAGGGTGTATGAAGTAATAGGTGGATCATGTGTCCCTCTTACATAAGGGTCATGTTAAATTGTCAAACACTCACATGATCTTTGATCGAGATATATAAACCACTAGCATATGTATATTTCTGAAACCAGTATTTCAGCTGTCACGTGTCTTTGGCTGACGGCAAATTGCAAACACAGCAAAGCTGGCTTCCCTTGAGAGAGATCAAACTTGGGTAGCAGCATAGCTCGAATAAGTGTATTGACTGATTGACTAGCAACACATGCGCACACAGAAGATAGTTGATTGGATAGCCACTACACTGGTAGAAAAAGGGCCTGTTGTCCCGGTTCGTAAGGGTCTTTTGTCCCGGTTTCTGAAGCGGGACTAAAGTACTAAGGCCCTGTCCCTTTAGTCCCGGTTCAATCCAGAACCGGGACTGATGGGCCTTCACTTGGCCTGTGCGCGGAGCCCAGGCAGGAGACCCTTTGATCCCGGTTGGTGGCACCAACCGGGACCAATAGGCATCCACGCGTCAGCATTTCTGTGGCTGGGTTTTTTGTTTTTTTTAAGGGGGGGGGGGGGGTTTGGGGGTTTTGGGGTAGGGGGTTAATTAAGATGTTTTATATATTGTGTTAGCTAGCTATAATTAATAGAGAGAAGTGTCCTCTCTTATGTCCGTGCTTGGTCGACGCTATGTACTATACATACGTATAGAGAGGACTAGACACGCTAGCTAGCTAGTAAGCAAACGAAGGAAACAGAAGATCGTCATGAACATATATGCATACAGAGAGATGTGATATCGACCACCTCTCATTCTCTGAGAGATTGGTCGAACAACAAGTTCTCGTATATCTATCCGTCACTACCGGCTACATATATACAATAATTATCTCTTACAAATATAATCATATGGACTCATGGTCCACATAGTATTCTCCGTCTTCAGCGATCACGTGGTCAAGAAAGAATGCCGCCAATTCCTTTTGAATTGCTCGCATGCGAGCTGGTGCTAGGAGTTCATCCCGCTTCCGAAACATCTAATTTGAAGAAGGGGGTCAATACATATATATATATATGAATGAATAAAACTCAACACAAATGATGGTTATAAAATAAAATTGTGAATGTTTTTATTTACGTACTTCATATTGTTCGTCAGTGTAGCCCCGCTCACAGGTCGTGTGGCGGATGGACTCGCAAACGTAGTATCCACAGAAATCATTCCCTTGTTCCTGCCACAACCACTTTACAAGAAATAGAGGTCAATCAAACTGATAAGCAAGAATGCCAAATCAATAGGAGATGCGCGGAACATGCTACTATAGTACTTACTTTCGGGTGTCTAAATTGCAGCTTCTTCGGGAGTCCTGGAGGTTTTTTGGAGAATTTTTTCCAAACCCTGCCAGATAAACAAAACAATTACTTGATATATCAGGAAATGAACAAAGTTGCTGATATGGTGTATAATGATCGATTTAACTTACTTCTCGAGCATTTGAGTCATGTCCGCATAGTCCTGGGGATCTTTTCGTCTTGAGTCTAAGACAGTTACTAGTCCGTGCTCAAGCTTAATCTCTAGGAGAATATAGTGGTAACTGCACACACATGCATAACTCATCGATTACATTACTATAACCTTGACTAATATATAAGGGAAACCGAATACGCACAAGACAGTAACACTCACTTGAAGTTGTAAGGAAAGAGTATTACTCCCTCCGTTCCTTGATATAAGGTGTATAGGTTTTTGAGAAAAAATCCGAAATATAAGGTGTATTGCGTTGCACCACTCATCTGGATAATGTTTTTAGGGATTTGATTACATTTCCTTATGTTAGGCAAGCTCCTCTATCTTCTCATGTCAATTAGTCAGGTGTAATCTCGCCCAAAACTTGTGAAATTTTTCCTCCACATGCGTTCTTTAATTTTCGTGCCAAAAACTGTACACCCTATATTAAGGAACGGAGGGAGTATATCTTTGTTTTTATTTATTACCAACGATCGTAGCAAGTTGGCCTCGGTATCTGCAGCATGAAATTTAACCTGAGTTGCATCTATGAGATATGTGTTAATGAACCCAATATCACCGACTTGTATTTTCTTCAATTCGGCGATCTTCAATCTACATAATATAGTGAGGATGACTATAAATACATGCAATGAAAGAGCTGAGCTATATAGAGATACTTAATGACAGAAATAGTACTACTTACAGACAGTAGCAGGTGACCGTTGTTTTATCAAGGGCCAATTGATTGAAAAACTAAACGAACTCCTCAAATGGAACAGGCAACAGTTCAATTCCAACCAGGTCATGCTCCTTTTTAACTTTCACATACAAAGTACTCCTCCCCCCAGAGTCTCTGCAGATTTTCAAGTACCAGTCATGCAATCTTCGGATCATCGTTGATAGAGATCTTTCATCTTTGACGAGAGGCTTCCCGTACTCGTATCTTTGTATTTGCACCTCCATGGGTTCATAATGTACATCGTCGGGCAGGTAATCGCAAAGATTGCTATAACCAGGCACCATCCTCGGTTCATTAGCGACGTTGTCGCTAGGCACCTTGAGCGGGGGGCACGATTGCTTCGCTTGTTCGCCGAGCTGGGCAATTTGTTTCCTAGCTCGTCGTTCTTTTAGCCTTTGATCACTGACAGTACTTCCCGACCACTCTGCTTCGGCAAATTCCTTTCCAATAATGCGCTCATAGTTTCCTTTCGGCGGAGACTTGGGTGGTTTTGTCAGGGCAGCCAGAGTGCGCTTCGCTTTCACTGGATCTACCTTCTCCTCAGGAGGTGGATGTTTCTTTGCTTTCACCCCTTCAAAGAAGTTCCTCACTTCTTCTCGCGCGATCTCGGCGTTCTCCTCCGGGGTCCTCTCGTATGGTAACTTCTCTGGAGTCTTCAGAGAAGGACCGAATCTGTATGTCCTCCCGCCTCTGGCTGTACTGCTAGACGCCGGCAGAGCAGACGGAGCGGTTGTCTTTTTTACTTGCTTACGAGGCGGAGGACAAGGACTACGACGCGCCGGAGCAGTCGGAGTGGCGGCAGGTCTCTTCCGCCCTTGCTGGCGAGGCGGAGAAGGAGGAGGCTGGCTGCTCGGGCGCGTCGGCGCAGGCGGAGAAGGAGGCGGAGTGCCTCCACGCGCCGGAGAAGGAGCCAGTCGAGTGCCCTGATCGTCACTCGCTGGAGGAGGAGGCGGTGGAGGAGGCGGAGTGCCCTGACCTGCCGGAGGAGGAGGCAGAGGCGTCCAGTTTGGAAGGTTGATGAGCTCCTTCCGCCATAGGCATGGAGTCTTCAGAGCAGACCCCAGCCTAGTCTCCCCTTCACCGGTAGGGTGGTCAAGCTGGAGGTCCTCAAATCCCTCCATTATTTCATCCACCATCACCCTAGCATATCCTTCTGGAATCGGCCGGCAGTGAAAAGTTGCGCTGGGTTCAGTAGGATAAACAGAGCCAACAGCCGCCTTGACCTTCAAATTCATCCATTGCGTCATAAGGTGGCAATTTTGAGACTCCGTGATAGCATCCACGGGATAGCTGGCAGGAGCCGTCAAGGCATGCTGCGGCTGAAGCAGCTCGGTTGAAGCCACGCTGCTTCTCCGCTGAGATGGCGGGGTAGCTTCGGGGGAAGCTTCGGCAGTACGTTTGCTGCGATTTGCTTCTCGTTCCTCTATCGCTTGTACCCTTGCTTGCAGCGCCTGCATTTGGGTCTGCTGCAATTTTTTCCTCCTCTCCTGGGATTTGTAACCGCCTGAGTCCGGAAACCCAACCTTCCACGGAATGGAGCCTGGCGTGCCTCGTGTCCGTCCAGGGTGCTCAGGATTCCCGAGGGCCATTGTGAGCTCATCGTTCTCTCTATCTGGAAAGATCGTCCCATGGTGCGCTGCTTCGATATACTGCTGAAGCTTCCTGACTGGTATGTCCATTTGATCATTCGTCCAAATGCACTTCTCTGTTACAAGGTCCAAGGTCCAAGGTTCCGCCAGCCCCGAAGAACCAAGTCCGGCAACGGTCTGGCCAGTTAATTGTCTCTGGTTCGATCCCTTTATCAACCAGATCATTCTCAGTCTTGGCCCACTTAGGCCGGGCTATGAGGTAGCCACCTGACCCCGTGCGATGGTGATGCTTCTTCTTCATAGCATTTTGCTTGTTTGTCGCCGACATCTTCTTACTCTTTTCTGATGTCTTGTGGAGCACAAATGCGGGCCAGTGATCTCTGATCTTCTCATATCTGCCCTTGAATTCTGGTGTCTCTTTATTTTCGACAAACTTATTCAGCTCTTTCTTCCACCTCCTGAATAGTTCTACCATCCTCTTAAGAGCAAAAGACTTGATTAATTGCTCTTTAACTGGCTTCTCTGGATCATCCTTTGGCGGTAGGGTGAAATTTGACTTCAACTCAGTCCAAATATCATTTTTCTGCATATCATTGACATAAGACACCTCAGGGTCTTCTGTAGTCGGCTTTAACCATTGCTGGATGCTGATCGGGATCTTGTCCCTAACCAAAACCCCGCACTGAGCAACAAATGCGCTCTCTGTCCGGAGGGGTTCAATCGGTTGGCCGTCGGGCGCGATTGCTATGATCTCAAACTTTTCATCCGAGCTCAACTTTTTCTTCGGGCCTCGTCTCTTTACCGAAGTTGTGCTCGATCCGGAGGGCTAGAAAAAAGAACAAAGACTTAATTAATATGTCTACATACCAAAACAATGAATGCATCAATTAGCTAGTCAGCAGAAGCTAAACTAATATATATATATACCTGGCCGGACTCGGTTCGGTCACCGGAGACGTCATCACGGTCTCCTTCTTGCACCGACATTGGGTCACCGGAGCCGTCCTCACGGTCTCCTTCTTGCACCGGCATTAGGTCACCGGAGCCATCATAATCATAGCCAGCTGCTTCCAGACCATCGGTGTCGTTGAGAAACAACGAGACGACCGCATCACTTCCTCGTGCGATTATGTCCCCCAACAACTCTTCTTGTACTTCGTCTCGGGCGGTGTCCATAGTTTCTACAAATAATGACAACATGGCAATTATTATTCAAACATGACAGATGGATATATTAGTGGCAAACATAGAACTAATATTAATTAGTGGCCTCGATGCTGCTTCTCTAGGGTTTGGGGTGGCCTCGACGCTGCTTCTCTAGGGTTTGGGGTGGCCTCGACAATGCTTCAAGGATAAAAAAAGAAGAGGAAGAAGAAGAAGAAAAGAGGAGAAGAAAGAATAGAGGAGTTCTTTTTTTATCGGGAACGAGGGTCGTCGAGGGTCACCGAGCGGTAGAGGAAACCCTAAATAGCAAGTATCTTCCTTCTCCTCTTTTTTTCTTCTTCTTCTCTTCTTCTCTTTTTTTCTTCTTCTTCTTCCTCTTTATTTTATCGGAAACGAGGGTCGTCGAGGGTCAGGGTCGCCGAACGGTAGAGGAAACCCTAAATAGCAAGTATCGTGGGTATGAGATACATGTGGTCATCGGTGTCGGACACTACATCCACGTCCCACAAGTGGCGCGGGCGTTCTCCTCTTTTTTTTCTTCTTCCTCTTCTTTTTTTATCCTCTTCTTCCTCTCATGCTCGACAACCCTCGACCCCTCGGCGACCCTAGACCCCCTCTCGACCCCCTCATGTCGAAGTTATCGGGTAGGGGGGTATATCGACAATGACATACCCGATACATACATACATACATACATACATATCACATGCATCCATACATATATGAACAAAATTAATATCTACTAATTAACAACCTAAATAAAAAAACTAATACATATAGGAAGAAGAAGAAAAGAGAAGAGAAGAAAGAATAGAGGAGAAGACTTCCTCTTCTTCCTCTCCTCTTCTTCTCCCTCTTCTTCCCCTTCTTCCTCGCCTCTCTCATGAATGTCCGACGTTCTCGACCCCCCCCCCCACGTGTCGAAGAAAAAAAAGAAAAAAAAGAGGAGAAGAAGAAAGGAATAGAGGAGAAAAGAGTCTATTCCTTTCTTCTTCTCCTCTTCTTTTTCTTCTTTTTTCTTCTTCTTACTTATTTCTCTTCGTCTTCCTCTCCCCTCTCGGCGACCCTAGACCCCCTCTCGACCCTCGACCCCTAGGCGACCGTCGACCCCTCTCTTTTTTTTTCTTCCTCTTCTTTTTTATCCTCTTCTTCCTGTACCGCTCGGCGACCCTCGATGACCCTCGTTCCCGATAAAAAAAAGAGGAAGAAGAAGAAAAAAGAAAGAGGAGAAGAAAGAGTAGAGGAGAAGCTCCTCTATTCTTTCTTCTCCTCTTTTTTTTCTTCTTCCTCTCATGTTCGACGACCCTCGACCCCGATAACATTTTTATCCCCGATAACATTTTTTTCTCCGAGAGAGTTAGTGTTCCCGAGTGAATCGGAGGGGGACATTGGTCATATCGGATTTGTCATATTTTTCTACGAATGTTCTATATACGTACATCCATCGATATCATTACATACATACATAGACATCTACATTATATATGAACAAAAAATATCAAAATTCATCATACATACATCTACAGTATATATGAACAAAAATTATAAACTTTCTCCCCAACTCATATATACATACATACATCTACATCATATCAATATTTTGCAAATTAAGGAGCAGGGAAGGAAGGAGGGGGGAGGATGGGGCGGTAGCTACCTCTCCCGGAGGGATCGGGGAGGAGACGCGGGCGGCCGGCGTCGGGGGCGACGGCGACGAGGACGGGCTCGGGGTCGGCGAGGGCGAGGGCGACGGCAGGGCGCGCTCGGGGGCGCAGGGGGTGCTCGGGGGCGGCAGATGGGCGGCCGGCGACGACGGCGAGGTAGGGCGCGCTCGGGGGCGGGGCAGGGGCAACGACGGCGACTGCGAGGCGCAGAGGGTGCTCGGGGGCAGCGGACGGGCTCGGCGGCGTAGGGGGTGCTCGGGGGCGGCGGACGGGCGTCGGACGACGACGGCGAGGCAGGGCGCGCTCGGGGGCGGGGCAGGGGCAACGGCGGCGACGGCGAGGCGAGCAGACGGGCAGCCTGGCGGCGTTGTCGGGGCGGGATTGAAGAACTGAACCAAAATTTTTACAAGTGTTGTATATATAGACGGAGCATTGGTCACGGTTCGTGGCACCAACCGTGACCAATGCCCCCCTTTAGTCCTGGTTGGTGCCACCAACCGGGACCAAAGGCCTCTTTTCAGTAGCCCAAAGGGCGGGAAGCGGCGGCCTTTGGTCCCGGTTGGTAGCACCAACCGGGACTAAAGGGGGGATTGGTCATGGTTGGTGCCACGAACCGTGACCAATGCCCCCCTTTAGTCCCGATTGGTGCCACCAACCGGGACCAAAGGCCTTGTGCGGCTGCGGCGTCGAAAGTTTAGTCCTACCTCGCTAGTTGAGAGGGGTGCGCAGTGGTTTATAAGCACCACTGCCGCACCCCTCTCGAGCTTCTCTCCATTGCAAGCTTACGGGCCTAATTGTCACTGCTATGCCTGTGGACCTACTGGACCTCCTGCGGGCCTGAATCCTGGCCCTTTGATGGGTTTCTAGTCGTATTCAGGTCGTGGGGGCCCAGTAGGTGGCATTTTTTTTGTTTTTTTGTTGCTTTATTTATTTTATTTTCTTTTGTTTTTCGCTTTATTGTTTCATTCTTTATGCTTTTAGTTTTTAGAAAAATTATAAACTTTTTGTTAATGCCATTAGTTTTCAAATTTGAAAACACTTTTTTTGTTTTCTTTGTTGCTTTATTTATTTTATTTTGTTTCTACTTACAACAAAATACTTATTGTTGCTATTTTTTCCAGTTTTTTTGTTTTGTTTTCTGCATTATTTATTTTCTTTTGTTTTTGCTTTATTTTTTATTCTTTTTGCTTTTAGTTTTAGAAAAACTATAAACTTTCTGTTAGTGCCATTTTATTTTTTGATTAACTTTACTATAAAAATAGTTTTTTCCTGTTTTTTTGATTTGTTTTTTGCATTATTTATTTTCTTTTGTTTTTTGCTTTAATTTTTAATTCTGTTTGCTTTTAGGTTAGACAAATTATAAACTTTCTGTTAGTGCCATTAGTTTTAGAAAAATTATAAACTTTCTGTTAGTGCCATTAGTTTTCAAATTTGAATAGTTAAAATTTGAATTCTTTGAAAATTGTTTGAATCACAAGTTTGTGATTAACTTACTAAAAAAATGAGAATAGATGCGCTTATATAGAAAATTCAACCTAAATTCATAGTAAATTTCTATGAATTTCAGAGAAATTCACTATGAATTTAGGTTAAACTTTTCTCTATGAGGGCATCTATTTTCACTTTGAGAGGAGCTCAACAAGGCAGAGAGGGAAGGGCTTATAAACCGGTGTGAGCCCCCTTCGGTTGGCGAGGTGGGACTAAACTCTGGCCGCAACGAGGACCAACCATTTAGTCCCGGTTTGTGGCACAAACCGGGACTAATGGTCATGGGCCAGGGGCGAGGAGCAAAATTATAAACTTTCTGTTAGTGCCATTAGTTTTAGAAAGTTGAAAGTTGAAAGTTGGCATGGGCCAGGGACTAATGGTCATGGTATTACGAGGGCCGAACCATAAGACATGAAAGCATTTCAAATGAACTCTGAAAAAGTTGAAAGTTGGCATGGTATCATAATTTTCACCCACATAGCATGTGCATGTACAAAACGGATAATGGTAGCATGTTCGTGTGTTACAAAGTTGGCATGGTATCATCATAATAGTTGCGGGAGAAAGTCTTCACCTTTTCTTCGCTTGTGTCATTTGCTTATTGCGTCGTAACCATGGATAATCTTCATTGTTTATCAGGATGCTTGGGTCAGCCTTGACATTGAAGGGAGGAATTTCATGAAACTTTTCATAATCTTCAGACATGTCTGTCTTGCCGTCCACTCCCAGGATGTCCCGTTTTCCTGAAAGAACTATGTGGCGCTTTGGCTCATCGTATGATGTATTCGCTTCCTTATCTTTTCTTTTTCTCGGTTTGGTAGACATGCCCTTCACATAGATAACCTGTGCCACATCATTGGCTAGGACGAACGGTTCGTCAGTGTACCCAAGATTTTTCAGATCCACTGTTGTCATTCCGTACTGTGGGTCTACCTGTACCCCGCTGCCTGACAGATTGACCCATTTGCACTTAAACAAAGGGACCTTAAAATCAGGTCCGTAGTCAAGTTCCCGTATGTCCACTATGTAACCATAATATGTGTCCTTTTCGCTCGCGGTTGCTGCATCAAAGCGGACACCGATGTTTTGGTTGGTGCTCTTTTGATCTTGGGCGATCGTGTAAAATGTATTCCCATTTATCTCGTATCCTTTGTAAGTTAATACAGTCAAAGATGGTCCCCTGGACAACAAGTACAACTCATCACAAACAGTGTTGTCACCTCTGAGACGTGTTTCCAACCAACTGCTGAAAGTCCTGATGTGTTCATATGTAATCCAGTCGTCGCACTGCTCCGGGTGTTTGGAGCGCAGATTGTTCTTGTGTTCTTCGACATACAGGGTCACCAAGGTAGAGTTCTGTAGAACTGTGGAGTGTGCTTGAGACCAAGAATATCCTTCCCGGCATATTATTGAGTCTCTTCCAAGAGTTCCTTTTCCAGTCAGTCTCCCCTCATACCGCGATTTAGGGAGACCTATCTTCTTAAGGCCAGGAATGAAGTCAACACAAAACCCGATAACATCCTCTGTTTGATGGCCCATGGAGATGCTTCCTTCTGGCCTAGCGCGGTTACGGACATATTTCTTTAGGACTCCCATGAACCTCTCAAAGGGGAACATATTGTGTAGAAATACGGGCCCCAGGATGACAATCTCGTCGACTAGATGAACTAGGACGTGCGTCATTATATTGAAGAAGGATGGTGGGAACACCAGCTCGAAACTGACAAGACATTGCGCCACATCACTCCTTAGCCTTAGTACGATTTCTGGATCGATCACCTTTTGAGAGATTGCAATGAGGAATGCACATAGCTTCACAATGGCTAATCGGACATTTTCCGGTAGAAGCCCCCTCAATGCAACCGGAAGCAGTTGCGTCATAATCACGTGGCAGTCATGAGAATTTAGGTTCTAAAACTTTTTCTCTGGCATATTTATTATTCCCTTTATATTCGACGAGAAGCCAGTCGTGACCTTCATACTGAGCAGGCATTCAAAGAAGATTTCTTTCTCTTCTTTCGTAAGAGCGTAGCTGGCAGGACCTTTATACTGCTTCGGAGGCATGCCATCTTTTTCGTGCAAATGTTGCATGTCCTCCCGTGCCTCAGCTGTATCTTTTGTCTTCCCATACACGCCCAAGAAGCCTAGCAGGTTCACGCAAAGGTTCTTCGTCATGTGCATCACGTCGATTGAAGAGCGGACCTCTAGGTCTTTAGAGTAGGGTAGGTCCCAAAATATAGATTTCTTCTTCCACATGGATGCGTGTCCCTCAGCGTCATTCGGAACAGCTAGTCCACCGGGACACTTTCCAAAGATTACGTAGTGTAAATCATTGACCATAGCAAGTACGTGATCACCGGTACGCATGGCGGGCTTCTTCCGGTGATCTGCCTCGCCTTTGAAATGCTTGCCTTTCTTTCGACATTGATGGTTGGTCGGAAGAAATCGACGATGGCCCAGGTACACATTCTTCCTGCATTTGTCCAGGTATATACTTTCAGTGTTATCTAAATAGTGCGTGCATGCGTGGTATCCTATGTTTGTCTGTCCTGAAAGGTTACTGAGAGCGGGTCAATCGTTGATGGTCATGAACAGCAACGCCTTAAGGTTAAATTCCTCCTGTCTGTGCTCATCCCATGTACGTACACCGTTTCCATTCCACAGCTGTAAAAGTTCTTCAACTAATGGCTTTAGGTACACATCAATGTCGTTGCCAGGTTGCTTAGGGCCTTGGATGAGAACTGGCATCATAAAGAACTTCTGCTTCATGCACATCCAAGGAGGAAGGTTATACGTACATAGAGTCACGGGCCAGGTGCTGTGATTGCTGCTCTGCTCCCCGAAAGGATTAATGCCATCCGCGCTTAAAGCAAACCATACATTCCTTGGGTCCTTTGCAAACTCATCCCAGTACTTTCTCTCGATTTTTCTCCACTGCGACCCGTCAGCGGGTGCTCTCAACTTCCCATCTTTCTTCCGGTTCTCACTGTGCCATCGCATCAACTTGGCATGCTCTTCGTTTCTGAACAGACGTTTCAACCGTGGTATTATAGGAGCATACCACATCACCATCGCAGGAACCCTCTTCCTGGGGGGCTCGCCGTCAACATCACCAGGGTCATCTCGTCTGATCTTATACCGCAATGCACCGCATACCGGGCATGCGTTCAGATCCTTGTATGCACCGCGGTAGAGGATGCAGTCATTAGGGCATGCATGTATCTTCTCCACCTCCAATCCTAGAGGGCATACGACCTTCTTTGCTGCGTATGTACTGTCGGGCAATTCGTTATCCTTTGGAAGCTTCTTTGCCTTCCACTGCAGCAATTCCAGTACAGTACCGAGCTTTGTGTTGCCATCTTCGCAATTGGGTATAACCCTTTTTTGTGATCCTCTTACATGCGATCGAACTTCAGCTTCTCCTTTTGACTTACGCATTGCGTCCTTGCATCGACAATGACCCGGCGGAGATCATCATCATCGGGCACATCGTCTGGTTCCTCTTGATCTTCAGCAGCTTCACCCATTGCAGGATCATGGGCACATCGTCTGGTTCCTCTTGATCTTCACCAGCTCCCCCCGTTGCAGCATCACCGTATTCAGGGGGCACATAGTTGTCATCGTACTCTTCTTCTTTGCCGTCTTCCATCATAACCCCTATTTCTCCGTGCCTCGTCCAAACATTATAGTGGCATGAAACCCTTGTAAAGCAGGTGGGAGAGAAGGATTTTCCGGTTAGAGTAAGACCTCGTACTCCCACATTCAGTGCATGGACAACACATAAAACCATTCTGCTTGTTTGCCTCAGCCGCATCGAGAAACTCATGCACGCCCTTAATGTACTCGCAGGTGTGTCTGTCACCGTACATCCATTGCCGGTTCATCTGCGTGCATTATATATAATTAAGTGTCCAAATTAATAGAAGTTCATCATCACATTAAAACCAAAGTGCATACATAGTTCTCATCTAACAATATATAGCTCTCCAGAGCATCTAATTAATTAAACCATACATTGAAACTATGTAAAACATTTCAATGCGAAAACAAATGCGATCATAATCGCAACCAAGGTAACAATTGATCCAACGGCATAATGATACCAAGCCTCGGTATGAATGGCATATTTTCTAATCTTTCTAATCTTCAAGCGCATTGCATGCATCTTGATCTTGTGATCATCGACGACATCTGCAACATGCAACTCCACTATCATCTTCTCCTCCTCAATTTTTTTTATTTTTTCCTTCAACAAATTGTTTTCTTCTTCAACTAAATTTAACCTCTCGACAATAGGGTCGGTTAGCATTTCCGATTCACATACATCCTACATAAATAAAATCTATGTCACGTTGGTGGGTATAATTTTCATAAACAATAAATGAACCAATAGTTATAAAGACAATATATATACCACATCCGAATCATAGACAGGACGAGGGCCGACGGGGGCGGGTACCAAAACCATCGCACTATATAAGATGCAATAATAAAAGTAAGAAAATAATACAAGTATCTATGTAAACATACAAGTAAGAATAGTTTTCCTTTCAGAAAGAAGATAAGAACAAGAGGCTCACCACGGTGGTGCCGGCGATGAGCTCGGCGCGGGTGATCGATGGCGCTGAAGACGGGGACGGGGCGTGACGGACCGCTAAACCTAGACAAATATTATGGAAAATGGAGTTTGGAGGTCAAGCTTGGAGAGGAGAAAGCTTAAGTAGTGTGGCTCGGGCATTCCATCGAACACCTTGTGTGCATAGGAGGTGAGCTAGAGCACCACCAAGCCCTCTCCCCCTCGGCCAGAGAAAAACAGAGCACTGGGGTGCTCTGCTCGCGAGCGAGGGGTATATATAGGCACCTCATTGGTCCCGGTTGGTGACATGAACCAGGACTAAAGGGGAGCCTTTGGTCCCGGTTCAAGCCACCAACCGGGACCAATGGTGGTGGGCCAGGAGCGAGGCCTATTGGTCCCGGTTCATCACACCAACCGGGACCAAAAGGTCCAGATGAACCGGGACCAATGGCCCGCGTGGCCCGGCCGGCCCCCTGGGCTCACGAGCCGGGACCAATGCCCACATTGGTCCCGGTTCTGGACTGAACCGGGACTAATGGGCCGACCCGGCCTGGACCAAAGCCCTGTTTTCTACTAGTGCTAGCATGTAAACATGCATGTTGTTTATATTTCTTCAACACACTGTGATTGTGAAGCTATCTCTATATTTCTACAATTCGCTGTTGATGTTTTATAGATGTTCATCTCCCGACCTTATCTATATTAACTACTGGTCAATTTTCTGAATTACTCGTTGGTGAGAATTCTTCTGCATCTGTTGTTATCTTCTTGGCATAATCATTCAATCATATTTTCTAGACTATTGAGTTCAGGAATATTTTTTATTGCCTCAATATGTTGTAGATTATCTTATTTTATAGTTTCTTTTGTTGAGTGAATATCTCCAAAGTATCGAATTTACATTGTCTTCTCACGAGATGAAAAGAGGGGCTGACTGTAGGATTCTAAAATCTTTCTTTGCTGCCAAACTTTAGTGATTGCCCTGCTGGAGATTGTCATATTTTTTTAAAAAGGAAAGGTATTAACCACTTAGCCATGTATTTATTATTTATATGATTTAGGGACCTTTCTGGTCGTGGGCCACCTTGCAATTCCTAAAAACATTGCCATTTATTTGTGTCAATTATTTATATGATTGTATGTTGAGCAACTGCAAAATATACTATGCGCCAGCGGATCCGTTCGCCGCTGCTGATCTCATCGCTACGTTGACGGCAACCATTTGACGCCGCCGAACCCCTTGCCATCGAGTGTCTCCTCCATTATGAGTGCAAGCAACAGGAGGTGTCCTCTTGGCACAACGACGTGGTCAACTGGTCACTCCTTCATCGACAGGTTCTTGCGCTCGGTGGATTACTTCCATGGTTCCACAGTGGGAAGCCACCCTCAAGCTACGGTACGTACCTCTTCCCCTTGGAGGCCCGCACTCTTCACGTGTTGCTGGTACTGGAGGATCCACAAGCGTCAATCATATAGAGTAAGTAACGTGCACGTGTAATCTTTGTAGGTTCAGGCAACGTCTCCACCCACTCGCAAATTCAACTACATTGGCTGAGTGCAAGCAGGATATGTAGTAATACTGAGTACTTACAAATGCACAAAGCTCTGTCTACATCTGCACAAGATAGAATCACAATGAACTTGGCCCTTGATTATTTTTGTCAGAAGTGTGCCATGTATACCACACCTTTGAAACTTTGTTAATTCTGAATTGTGTGGATGGCAAGCAGTACATCAGGCTTTGTCTCCTTTGTACTGATTTAATATACCTACTAGTTCGGCTGATTAGTGCTTCGCTGTGTGTGGATGGCGCAAGCAGTACATCAGGCTTTGTTTCCTTTTTACTGATTTAATATACGTGCTGGCCCGGCTAATTAGTGATACGCTGTATAAGTTCACAGTGGACTTGCAATTGCTTAGTAACTGTAGTAGATGGAAATGTACCAACATGTCGTAGTTACGTTGTTAATTTGCTATATTGCTCCTTTCCTTTTGTAAGGTATCTCAGACTGTGGGATTTTTTGTTCAACATTAGACGAAATATTCTGGTCAATTTTTATATTCCACCATTTATTTCCCACACTTGTCTTTTGAATTGTCCATTTGTTATTTGGATTTTTTTAGATTTAACTGTGTATCCGACACGCGTACAATAATAATTCTGTTTAGATATGCAAAATATAATATCATTGTCAGGAACTTCTACATCCGATTATTTCTCATATATTTGGGGTCTGATGCAGTAAAGGTAATATCTGCTTTGTGTTATTAGATTGATAACAATGAATTATTCCAGATGTAAAAGGAATTGCTAAAATCAACTAGAACTGATGCTACATAAGTTTTTGCTTTTCATAATTAAATTATTTCCCTCTTGATAAAAAAAAACCATACTATTCTAGAGAACTTAGTTCACAATACATAAAAGAAGCAAAGGTGTATTATGCAACTTTCAATAAGGTGGAAATAAACAAGACTAGAGGTGGGTGGACAGAGAGATAGAGATGTTACACATGATTCATTCCTGAACCACTAGAACTTGTTGTTTTTTCTCTCATCCGTTGGCCATGCCCGTCCTTAGATTGGGCTTGATTTGTATTTATGCGTAACTGTGCACATTTTGGTCAGCTATGTGTCATGTTTAGGCTTTTCTGCGCTGTCTCGGCTGAAAGCCATTTTTATCGCAATGTTGGTTGGTGCATATAGTTTTACTGCCATGTAGAAGAATGAAGTACGTAAGTGCTATTTGTTTTTCTGCGAACGAAACTAGGTGTCTTTGTTACAAGTAAATCAGGATAAGAATGGAAACGACCCTGTTAGATCCCCATAAGAGGTGGTACCGCAGTAGCCAGGAACAGATTGACGTAATCAACGGATGAATTGTTGTGTGTTAACCATTTAATTTGAACATGGTATGGCAATTGTTGCACTCTATTTCAGTTAGTTGAAACTGATAGCCAGGAACGCATCTTTGTAGCACTTTTCTGTTAAATTTGTAAATATTGCTTCAAGCAATTTGCTAGCTATTCAAGTTGGCAACTAGCTGGCATCATGCGATGTTTGTTTTCCATGTTATTAAGACTTATACATAACTTATTGTTTACACGGTGGTCCATTATAACTATTGTAAACTAAATTTTTTCAGCAAGGAGATGTCCGCATATAACACCTTCATAAATGTTATTACATGACTATATGTTGTGATATCATTTTTCATATGTCTAATTTTTTTTCGTCACCCCTATTTAGAAATGAGCCTTCTGTTAACTCCTGATCTTTCAAGTCATTTTCTGTTCTGACAAACTTGTACCTTTTCAGACAGATCATTGTCAGTGAGTAAACAATTGTTCAATTAAAGACTGGCATTATATGCTCTATATTGGGAATTCCAAATGAATAGTTTTGACATATTTTCTTCAGGAGATTTTTTCGGATCTTCAGTAAGCAACTGTATCTACTTATTTTGTTAATCAGATTTGTAGCACCCGATATGTTTAGGCAGTAGACTTATTGGTCCAGAGAAGGATTCCCATGATTCACCAAAAAATAGTTGTACTAGGGAGTTTGCTTGTTTTGATAGAAATAGTAGTAAGGTGTGTATTTGTACGTATAACATGTTTGGTTAGTGAGATACTTGGATATTTCTCCATCCATATTTTACTTGTTGTGATGTAGACATGCAAACAAGCCAAAAATGATCTCTATGGAATAATGTTCCTGGCAAGAGATAGGGCTTTGTTCCTATATTACTATTTTTGGCACCCTACATTCTTTTATCTATAGCATTTATGCTTTATGAGCTGCATTTATAAATGGATTATATCAGTGATATTAGCTATGTGTGTCGACGGATATACATATGTGTGACATAATTTGGGGTTGATAGGAAATTATTATTTTGATGTTTTGTTAATTGAAGTTTGATCTTATGTTCTAACTGCAAACATGTGTGCCACGTTTCCTCAATGTGAAGTGAAAGAAGGTTGTCGCGGTGGTCGGCTAGCAGGAGTATCTAGTTTGGCCTTTTCCCATGTTGGATTTGTCACTATTTTTAAAATCTACTTATGACTATTTTGTAAAGGTATGTTGCACAACCATCTATTTTTAAAATCAACATAATGCCGTTGAGATTGGTGAATGAGGCTTCGAATAAATTTGAATTCAAATAAATTTTCTAAGCACATAGCTTTGTTGGCATATAATATATTGGTCAAATTGATTATCTAGGAACATGTGCACACCCCATGCACTCGTAGTAGTTATATTTTCCTTTTGCATTTTTTAATTTAGGGATTCCCTTTAACATAGTCACGTTAAACCTTTTTTTTTGCCAAACACAACAACTTAGATACTCCATTGAATAACTTACCATGTGTTGGTATTTATCGCTATAAATAACATTGAGCCTTCTTCTTCACAAATCTATATTGATATGTGTTGTGCTCTCTTTGAGAGAAGTGAACTCTAAAAGCCCTCCTCATTCCGAACAATGAAAATTCTCAGGCTGAAAGTACAAACTTTGTTGGACAAATTGACAGATGGAAAGATTGGCAGATTTGGAGCAGGGTGACGACGGAGCAGACTGTTGTCACAATAACAAAAGAGCTGAAGTGGAAGGGCTCGTGCAAGAAGAGATGGAATGACAATGATGCAACCTTGACGTGTGGCTGTTGTATGTATTTAAGGAACGTAGGAAAAGAAGTATTAATGAGGTAAAGTGATGGGGACTCATCTAAGGCGGAGATGGCAACTGAGCCCAGAGGCAAACATGGCATTGTTCATAGTCAGTTTGTGAATGAATATGTGGTGGAAAGAATGTTTCCATGTCCATATGCCTCCTTTTCTTATTATTCGTACTAAGGTGAGGTGCCTTATATCTCATCAGTTGTCGATATGGAGCTCCCCATGGTGTCCTATTTGGAGCTCTATTTATGATCATCTCATAATTCAGCATCAGCCTTACATTCATCCTTCCAATCTTAATATGTGAAGTCATTACTCTCCATAAGATCAATACGATCTCTTTATTTCTTTTTTTATTCTTTCTTTTATTCCCTCATGATCAAAGCAAGATAACCAAGCCCTTGACTCAAAAATAATCTTTTTTATATAAAGCTCACAGACTCGATTACATAAAAGGATCATAAAGCAAAACTCGAAAACTAAATCATACTAAAACTTTATTCTACTAGATCAAGATATAATCAAAAGGATCGAACTAAGAAAACCGGTAAAGGTGGTGGTGATACACGATACCGGGGCACTCCCCCAAGCTTGGCATTTGACAAGGGGAGTGCCCATACCCGATGCTCAATTCTCCTTTGGTGATAGTGATGACAGAGTTCTTGATGATGTAGGCTTGTCGTCTAGCATCAAGCGCAGGAGATGCTCCAACTTACGAATAATTCTCTTGAGTGCGATGATATGCTCTTGCAATAGAATATTTTCATGAGTTAGATACTTGGTCTGCACCCGAACTATTTCAATCATCTTGAAAGCTTCAATTTCAGTAGGGGTAAGAAGATTGTAATGAGGTTGAAGGATGTCTTCTTCTTCCGTTGTTGGAGCTTGATCCTCTGTGGCCTTCTTGATCCCATCATCCTTGTTGATCTCCCCAGGTTCTTCTCTCTTCAGCTCTATCTTCATTAGCCAAGCATCATTGCCCTCATTGTTGGAGGCGGGGGATGACATGATGCCTGGCCTTGACAAGTCTGGCAGAAAACAGCTCGAAACAAAAACAGAGGATAATTGCGTGGTACGGCGGCCAAAACCTTCGGGGGATTAGATAATGAATTTTTACCAACCAAAAGAAGTATCGTGCAAGAAAACGGAGTCCAGAGGGCACATGAGGTGCCCACGAGGCAGGGGGTGCGCCCAAGGGGGTAGGGCGCGCCCTCCACCCTCGTGGATGCCTCGTGTCCTTTCCGAACTGCTTCTTATTTTCCTAATTTCTTAAATATTCCAAAACGGAGAAAAATTGCTATTAGAACTGTTTTGGAGTCGGTTTACATACCGTACCACATACCTCTTCCTTTTCAGAGGCTGGAACTTTCTGGAAGGTGTCCCTTATATACTCCTCCGGAGTTATGGTTTCAATAACATTAGTTTCAACATTTATAGGATTACCTGAGATATAGTGTTTGATTCTTTGACCGTTCACCACCCTGGGATTTGTGCCTTCGAAGTTGTTGATTTTTATGGCACTAGAACGATAGAACTCCTCTATAACGTAAGGACCTTCCCATTCAGCTGCCGGCATTCCCCCTCTTCGTGTAAACCTTGTAAAATAAGAGAGAATAGGCATAACTATTGTGACATAATGTGTAATAACAGCCCATAATGCAATAAATATCGATACAAAAGCATGATGCAAAATGGACGTATCAATGTTGGCGGCGGATATTGTTATTTTCTCACCTTCACACATGATTTGAGAAGATATGGGTATATCTACTTAATGAAACATAAGTCTGAAACATTTGAAAAGTTCAAAGAATTTCAGAGTGAAGTGGAAAATCATCATAACAAGAAAATAAAGTTTATACGATCCGATCATGGAGGAGAATATTTGAGTTACGAGTTTGGTATTCATTTGAAACAATGCGGAATAGTTTCGCAACTCACGCCACCCGGAACACCACAACGTAATGGTGTGTCCGAACATCGTAATCGTACTTTACTAGATATGGTGCGATCTATGGTGTCTCTTAACGATTTACTGCTATCGTTTTGGGGTTATGCTTTAGAGATGGCTAGATTCACGTTAAATAGGGCACCATCTAAATTAGTTGATACGACACCTTATGAACTCAGTTGAGGCGTCTCTTGATGTGTTTGGTTCTCTTGTGAAATCTAGATTCTTTCGTCATGACAATTGCTCAAGTATTGTCCCAAAAGATTTTCATTAGACCCGATGCACTAGGTATTACACCTAGATCGGATATGAACTCCTTCATCCAGACTCCTTCATTTGCTGCTTCCGAAGCAGCTATGTACTCCACTTCACACGTAGATCCCGCCATGACGCTCTGCTTGGAACTGCACCAACTGACAGCTCCACCATTCAATATAAATACGTATCCGGTTTGTGATTTAGAGTCATCCAGATCAGTGTCAAAGCTTGCATCGACGTAACCATTTACGATAAGCTCTTTGTCACCTCCATAAACGAGAAACATATCCTTTGTCCTTTTCAGGTATTTCAGGATGTTCTTGACTGATGTCCAGTGATCCACTCCTGGATTACTTTGGTACCTCCCTGCTAAACTTATAGCAAGGCACACATCAGGTCTGGTACACAGCATTACATACATGATAGAACCTGTGGCTGAGGCATAAGGTGAAGGAAATATGCCCAACAGGCCATAATTAAGTTGTTATTTATATTTCCTTATATCGTGATAAATGTTTATTATTCATGCTAGAATTGTATTAACCGGAAACTAAGTGCATGTGTGAATACATAGACAAACAGAGTTTCACTAGTATGCCTCTACTTGACTAGCTCGTTGATCAAAGATGGTTAAGTTTCCTAGGCATAGACAAAGAGTTGTCATTTGATAAATGGGATCACATCATTAGAGAATGATGTGATTGACTTGACCCATCCGTTAGCTTAGCACGATGATTGTTTAGTTTACTGCTATTGCTTTCTCCATAACTTATACATGTTCCTATGACTATGAGATCATGCAACTCCCAAATGCCGGAGGAACACTTAGTGTGCTATCAAACGATACAACGCAACTAGTAGACTATAAAGATGCTCTATAGGTGTCTCCGATGGTGTTTGTTGAGTTGGCATAGATTAAGATTAGGATTTGTCACTCTGAGTATCGGAGAGGGATCTCTGGTCCCTCTCGGTAATGTACATCACTATAATCCTTGCAAGCATTGTAACTAATGAGTTAGTTATAGGATGTAGCATTACGGAACGAGTAAAGAGACTTGCCGGTAACGAGATTGAATTAGGTATGATGATGCCGATGACAGAATCTCGGGCAAGTAACATACCGATGACAAAGGGAACAATGTATGTTGTTGTGCGGTTTGACTGATGAAGATCTTCGTGTAATATATGTAGGAACCAATATGAGCATCCAGGTTCCGCTATTGGTTATTGACCGGAGATGATTCTCAGTCATGTCTACATAGTTCTCGAACTCGTAGGGTCCGCACGCTTAACGTTCGGTGATGATCGGTATTATGAGTTTATGTGGTTTGATGTACCGAAGGTAGTTCGGAGTCCCGGAAATGATCACGGACATGACAAGGATTCTCGAAATGGTCGAGACGTAAAGATCGATATATTGGAATCCTATGTTTGGACATCGGAATGGTTCCGGATGAGCTCGGACATTTTCCGGAGTACCGGGAGGTTACCAGAACCCCCCGGGGAGACAATGGGCCTTAATGGGCCACAGTGGAAAGGAGGAGGAGGCGGCCAAGGTGGGGGCGCCCCCCTCTCAAGCCAAATCCGAATTGGGAGGGGGGCGGGCAGTCCCCTTTCCTTCTCTCCTTCTCCCCCTTCCTTCCCTCTCCTACTCCAACTAGGGAAGGGGGAATCCTACTAGGACTCCCCCCTTGGGCGCGCTCATACTTCTCCCACGTATCTACTTTTCCAAACACTTTTTCCCTTGTTTCGGACTCTAACTTGCATGATTTGAATGGAACTAACCTGGAATGACGCTGTTTTCAGCAGAATTGCCATGGTGTTATTTTTGTGCGAAAATAGAAGTTCTCGGAATGACTTTAAAATCAACGGAGATTATTTCTGGAATATATAAAAAGTATTGGCAAAAAGATCCAAGTCAGGGGGCCCACACCCTGTCCGCGAGGGTGGGGGCGCGCCCCCTGCCTCGTGGGCCCCATGATGCTCCACCGACCTCAACCTTGACTCCATATATTCAATTTCGAGGAGAAAAAAAATCATAGAGAAGGATTCATCGCGTTTTACGATACGGAGCCGCCGCCAAGCCCTAAACTCTCTCGAGAGGGCTAATCTGGAGTCCGTTCGGGGCTCCGGAGAGGGGAATCCGTTGCCATCGTCATCATCAACCTTCCTCCATCACCAATTTCATGATGCTCACCGCCGTGCGTGAGTAATTCCATCGTAGGCTTGCTGGACGGTGATGGGTTGGATGAGATTTATCATGTAATCGAGTTAGTTTTGTTAGGGTTTGATCCCTAGTATCCACTATGTTCTGAGATTGATGTTGCTATGACTTTGCTATGCTTAATGCTTGTCACTAGGGCCCGAGTGCCATGATTTCATATCTGAACCTATTATGTTTTCATCAATATATGAGAGTTCTTGATCCTATCTTGCAAGTCTATAGTCACCTATTATGTGTTATGATCCGTTAACCCCGAAGTGACAATAATCGGGATACTTACCGGTGATGACCGTAGTTTGAGGAGTTCATGTATTCACTATGTGTTAATGCTTTGGTCCGGTACTCTATTAAAAGGAGGCCTTAATATCCCTTAATTTCCAATAGGGCCCCGCTGCCACGGGAGGGTAGGACAAAAGATGTCATGCAAGTTCTTTTCCATAAGCACGTATGAGTATATTTGGAATACATGCCTACATTACATTGATGAAATGGAGCTAGTTCTGTGTCACTATTGGGGATATTACTATCAGCTAAGACCCTCCCAGGAGGGGCCGGGTCAGCCTTAATGGCGGGTTAAATAAGAAGCCCGATATATAGTCAAGATGATAGTTTATTAGTATATATAGAAAGCCCAAATGCCTCGGGCCGGCTTAAGGCCCATTATTGTAAACCGCCATATGCGCGGAAAGACTTGTGAGGGAAGGCATGTAAAGGAAGTCACCGAGCCGGACACGATTATGAGCCGGCAGCGACTCTGTAAGCCACCAGGCGCTGACCCGTGTATATAAGGGGACGACCCGGTGGCAGCTCAGGAGGAGAGAAAACGAAGTCAATAACCAAGCCGGCGAATTGAGCCTCTTGGAAGTCGAAACCTCAGCAATACCAATCCCAACTATACGCAGGCTTTTACCTTCATCGTAAGGGGCCAAACTGGTATAAAACTCTCTCGTATCCTTTGTTCCGATTAACCCCTTTAAGATTCCTAGTGCGATGGCCCTACGACTAAGTCCTTGCTCTAGGACATCTGCCGTGTCAACTCCACGACAGTTGGCGCCCACCGTGGGGCCAGTGCACGGTGGATTTGAGTTCTTGAAGGGCAACTTCGAAGGGCTCAAGGGATACGCTGTGGGTCGGATGACCAAGAGTCGTCGCGGCAATATCTACATCGACGACGAAGGCTGGGGCCCCGAGGCCGGCTCAATCGAGTACGGTTACCGAGTCCCCTTCGGCGAAATTCACGTCTTCATTCCCCGGATCGGCGAGTCAGAGCCTGAGCCGGATGTCCACACAGACCTCATCGAAACGGCTCGGCGCGCCAGGTCCACCCGTGTTCAATCTGTCGTGAAGCATGCCTTCGTAGGCTGCATCCATGTTGGTGAATGCTCCGAAGGATCAATGGAAGGCGGGGAGACGGCCATCTTCTCTGATACGTCATCATCAACAGGTGAGACGGACTCGTTGTACCAACTGCAAGACGACTTGCTCGGGGGCTGTTCCGATGGCAACAGTATTTCGGAGCCCCTTGAGACACCAAATTGGGCCGGAGTCTTCATGGCAGGGACGCAGCCCGGGCAGAACTCCACCGCAGCGACAGCAGCCGCCACCGGGTCGGCAGCTGCCGGGTCAGGAGACCCCGCCCCCCCAGCTCAGGTTCTCATGGACCTCATGGATAAACTGATGACTCTGTTAATCACCGTGGTGGAGCCAACGGATAAAGCCCAGCATGATGCGGAAGTGGCACGCGTGCGGGAGGAGATGGTGCAAGCTATGGAAAATTTGGCCGTGAAGGAAACCCGGATGGCAGCAGAACGAGCAACTTTGGATGCTCGTGCTCAGCAGCTTCAAGCAGAAACCTTCCGGCTCTCCGTGGATCTTAATGCGTCAAACGAAGTCATGAGGAGGAGGTGTCAGAAAACTCAGTCGCGTCTGCCTCTAACACTTGATCCGAGGAATCTGTTCCATACACCCGGAGCTGGAGGGAGTAACCCGCCAGAGGCAAACCGGGCCAAGACGCCCGGTGCACTAGTTCAGCCACGCGCCATGGAGCCGCCGCGCGTGAATACAGCTCCTCCTCGTTATATATCAACACACCCGGGTCACTTCTCCAATCCCATGGAGAACCTCATTGCGGCGTCGGCTTGATTGGCAGCTCTCCTGATGGAAGGCGACTCGCTAGCAGCAATTGAAACCCGGAGGGTAAGAGAACTACTTCAGACAGCTTTGGCCCAGCAGGATGCATACTCCTACAGTCGAGACATGATTCATTCAACTCCTCGTCCAAGCCAGAGCCTGAGTTACAGTAGGCACTTGGAATCTGCAGAAATGTCAAGTAATGCTCAACGTCACAACCGGCCATATAGGTATGAGCCGGTGCGGGCTGGATCTCTTAACTTGGCGGATCAGGAGAGGATCCGTCAAGAGGCGGAACGGGCGGCTCGGATAGCAGCAAAGCAGGTGGCTCACCAAACCTTTCTAGCTTATCCAGCAACCTCGGTTGAGACAGGAGTGGCTACAAGAACCAGAGGCGTACCTTGCCTGGTCCCAGCCATACGCAATGAGCGGTTGCCCAAGGATTTCAAGGGACCTCGTAAGGTGGATAACTAAACGGCTGACTTACAGCCAGGGGCCTGGATTGAGAGTTACGAGATGGGTATGGAGCTGTTGGAGGTTAGCGATGCTGCAATGGCCAAGTATTTTACCATGATGTTGGACGGAACGGCTCGGACCTGGTTGAAAGGATTACCACCCAATTCCATCGGCTCATTGGCAGAGTTGAAGGCATGGTTCATCCAAAACTTTAAAGACACATGTAAGCAGCTAATGTCGATTGTGGATCTGACCAATTGCAAGCAAGAGGATGGAGAATCTACAACCCATTGGGTGCGCCGGGTCAAGGAAATAATACATTCATCTGATAAAATGGATGCCGGCTCAGCAGTTTTGATGTTGGAGAAGAATTGCCGTTTTGAACCTTTGAAGCAGAAGTTGGGGCGACTTAAACATGACTGTAATGACATGGGAACGTTGATGGCCTCTCTTTTCAAGTATGCCGACTCCGACACCACCAAAGACCCGGCATCTGATGAAGAAAAATCTGCGAAGGGAAAGAAGAATGGCAATGGCAAGGGTCACCAGCATAACCCGGCAAATCAAGGAGGTAATAAGCGTAAGGCTGATGAGTTTGTTGCTAATACTAATGCGCAGGGTGGTAATTAGTGGCGCAAGGGCAGACAACCCCCTCGATCGGGCGGGTTAGGCCCCACGCTTGAGCAGTTATTGAATGAACCTTGTCCAAAGCACGGCACCCGGGAGAAGCCAGTCACGCACTTGTGGAAAGATTGCACGATCATGAAGGCATTTAAAAATTCAAAAACATTTGATGGGGGTCATGGCCCGGGTGGCGGCTCAGGTGGAGGCGGCTTTCAGGGCCCAGGCGCCAGTTCAAGCGGAGGAGGTTTTCATGGTTAGGGGCATCCCGGTCACCAGGGAGGTTATAATCAGCAACACAACCAAGGGAATCAACAACAGCAACAATCCGGCTATCAGAGCAACCCGAAGCAGTTGAGTAGCGGGCAGTATCATGTCTTTACTACCAGTTTATGTAAGAGAGACCAGAAACTCCACAAGAGGGCCGTCAATGCCGTTGAACTGGCAATCCCACTCTATCTACGTTGGTCGGAGTAGCCTATTGTGTGGAGCAGAGAGGATCACCCGCCCTGGGTTGATAATCCGGGTCACTTGGCTTTGGTAGTGGCACCTCAGGTTGGTGGGTACAAGTTTACTAAGGTACTCGTGGATGGAGGCAGCAGCATCAACATCCTTTACTATGAGACGTTCTGCCGGATGGTATTGACAGATAAAAATCTTAAACAATCCAACACTGTTTTTCATGGTGTAGTACCCGGTAAGTCGGCATACCCCGTTGGTAAGATCGAGCTGGAGGTAGCCTTTGGGGATGAGTATGATTCCAGGGTAGAAATATTAACCATTGAAGTGGTTAAGATCAAAAGCCCATATCATGCTCTGTTTGGGCGACCGGCTTATGCCAAGTTCATGGCTAGACTGTGTTACGTGTATTTGCAGCTCAAGATGCCGGGTCACAAGGGCACCATTACAGTCCATGGGAGCCGGAAGATCGCCTTGGAATGTGAAGAGTGGGGTGCTGCTTATGCTGAATCTGTTTGTGCAACAGAGGAGTTGAAATTCTACAAAGATCATGTTGACCCGGCGGACAAGACGTCATCAAAGAAACCAACAACAGAGCATGAGCCGGAGTTAAAGTTCAAATCGGCTGATGACACTAAGATGGTTGACTTTGTGCCTGGCGATTCATCCAAACAATTCATCATCAGCGCAAACTTGGATCCGAAATAGGAAAGCGCGCTCATCGAGTTCATCCGTGAGAACTGGGACATCTTTGCATGGAAACCTTCAGACATGCCGGGTGTCCCGAGGTAACTCGCTGAGCACACTCTTAATATCGATCCAATGTTCAAACCTGTCATACAGTTTCTTCGCCGGTTCAATGAAGAAAGGCGCAAGACCATTGGAGAAGAGGTGGCCCGGCTTTTGGCGGCCGGGTTCATTGTGGAGGTCTTCCACCCAGAATGGTTAGCTAACCCGGTGCTCGTGCTAAAAAAGAATGGCACCTGGCTTATGTGTGTGGATTACACAGATTTAAACAAAGCCTGTCCGACTGATCCTTTTGCTCTTCCCCGTATTGATCAGATCATTGATGCTACGACGGGTTGTGCACGGTTGAGTTTCTTAGATGCTTACTCCGGGTATGATCAGATTAGGATGGCAGTCAAGGATCAAGAGAAGACAACATTTATAACTCATTTTGGGGCTTTCTGCTATGTGTCTATGCCTTTTGGGCTTAAGAGTGCTTAGGCGACTTACCAATGGTGTGTGCAGAATTGTCTTCATGATCAAATTGGGCGCAATGTTCATGCCTATGTGGATGATATAGTAGTGAAGTCCAGGGAAGAGGAAACCTTGGTTACAGACTTGAAAGAGACTTTTGATAACCTTCGGATTTACAAGATGATGCTTAACCCGGCAAAGTGTGTTTTTGGAATGCCAGCCGGCAACCTTTTGGGTTTTCTGGTGTCTAACCGAGGTATTGAAGCTAACCCGCAGAAGATCAAGGCAATTACATCCGTAGACAAACCAACCTGCGTCAATGATGTTCAACAACTGGCGGGTCGTGTGGCTGCTTTGGGCCGGTTCATAAGCCGGTTAGGGGAAAAGGCTATGCCTCTGTATCAGTTGATGAAGAAAACAGATGTGTTTGTTTGGAACGATACTGCGAACGCCGCTTTTGAGGATCTGAAGGCACAATTGGCTGAGCCGCTGGTCCTAGCTGCTCCAATTGAGAAAGAGCCGCTATTTTTATACGCAGCTGCCAACTCACGGGCTGCTGTGTGGCTATGGTGGTAGAGCGCAAGGAGGCTGGCAAAGGGCATCCGGTTCAGCGGCCGGTTTATTATGTCAGTGAAGTGCTAATTGAGTCTAAGAAACGATATCCACATTGGCAGAAGCTTGTTTATGGGGTATTCATGGCAAGCCGGAAGCTCAAGCATTACTTTCAGGGACATCCAATCACTGTGGTTAGCTCTGGTCCTTTGGGAGACATTATTCAAAACAAAGAAGCTACAGGGCGAGTGGCCAAGTGGGCAATTGAGCTTGGGTCTCATGGACTGAAGTATGTTCCACGCACTGCGATTAAGTCTCAAGCCCTGGTTGACTTCATCAATTACTGGACAGAGATGCAGATGCCAAAAGAAAAGCCGGACAACACATATTGGACTATTCATTTTGATGTGTCCAGGCAATTGGAGGGCCCGGGGGCTGGAGTTGTATTAACTTCCCCACGAGGTGATAAATTTTGTTATGTGTTACGATTGATGTTTCCGTGCACTAACAACACAGTAGAGTATGAAGCATTGCTCCATGGTCTTCGAGTGGCAAAGGAGATGAGCTTGAGCCGGGTTAGATGTCTTGGTGATTCAGATCTAGTGGCTCAGCAGGTGTCCGGCAGGTGGGATTCCAAAGACCCTCTCATGGCGGCTTATCACCGAGAGGTCGATGCTATTGCATGGTATTTTAAAGGTTATCAGGTGGAACACATTGACCGTCGAAAGAACGAAGCAGCTGATGCTTTGAGCCGGCTGGGGTCTCAACGTAAGCCGGTACCACCCAACACCTTTTTAGATGTTTTGCATAACCCCTCTGTCAAGTTGCCCACAGAAGAAGATTTAGTTGTTCCTGACTCGGAGGCGCATTTGGTGGCGGCTCTTCATGTCATCCCAGATTGGATGGTGCCGTTCTTGGCATACATGACCCGGGGAGAATTGCCAGCATATGAGGCTCTGGCTCGACAGATAACCCGGCGGTCTAAGTCCATGAGGATTTCGGATGGAGAGTTATTTCATCGCAGTGTTTCCGGAGCATTTCAACGGTGTGTTTCGCCCGAAGAAGGTCAAGAAATCCTTCGTGAGATCCATGAAAGCGATTGTGGTCATCACGCCGGGTCAAAATCTTTAGTGGCCAAGGCGTTTCGACACGGTTTTTACTGGTTGACGGCTCACGCTGATGCAGAAGATTTGGTCAGTAGATGTGATGGGTGTCAGAAATTTGCACGATGAGCGCATGTGCCGGCTCAAGAGCTCCGGATGATTCCAATCACTTGGCCATTTGTAGTCTGGGGGCTTGACATGGTGGGACCTTTCAAAAGGTCTAAGGACAATAAGACACATCTCCTGGTGGCGGTTGACAAGTTCACTAAATGGGTTGAGGCGGAGCCTGTGAGTAAGTGTGATGCAGCCACGGTGGTTCAGTTCATGAAGGAAATAATCTTCCGTTTCGGTTTTCCACACAGTATTATCACAGACAATGGCACTAATCTGTCCCAAGGGGCTATGGAAGAGTTTTGTCAGGAGAGCACATCCGGCTTGATGTTTCTTCTGTAGCTCATCCTCAATCCAATGGTCAAGCTGAGAGAGCCAATCAGGAAATTCTGAAAGGGCTAAATCCCCGGCTTATGGTTCCTTTACAGTGAATGCCGGGCTGTTGGGTAGAGGAGTTACCTTCAGTGTTATGGAGCATCAATACTACACCCAACAGGTCTACGGGTTACACACCCTTCTTCATGGTTTATGGGGCAGAAGCAGTATTGCCCAGTGACATCTGTCAGGACTCGCCCCGCGTGGCGGCTTAGGTTGAAGCTAACAATGAAAAAGCTAGACAGGATCTTTCAGGAAGACGACTTGGTGCTCTGGCTCATCCAAGATCTTTCAGATGCACACAAGCTATCCCCACCTTGGGAAGGACCCTTTGTGGTCAGTAAAAATTTAAACTATGGGTCTTACTACCTCATTGACATTCGAGAGCACGCAGACTCACGTAAGTCAGAAGAGGAGACCCGTCGGCCGTGGAACATTGCTCAACTTCGGCCATATTATACCTGAGCCACCGGCTCTCATCATGTACATACGTTCACATTGTATATACGATGATAAGCAATAAAGTAAGACCATCGGTCTCTTTTCTTTTCAAAGATTATGCATTTTTATTATTGTTTCACAAATGACTATTAAGGAGATGATGATATTTGAATCAAGTTTAACCTTTTCTAGTCGGGCTTATGATCATATTCGAATCTAGCTGTAAATCTCATGGTCACTTGGGGGCTTCCTGTTCAAACATTGGTCATATTCGAACCAAAGAGAACATAGCTGTCATAACCCTCTTGATCGGTTCAAGGCCAAACTCACTTGGGGGCTTCTTGATCGTATCCGAATCAGAGCTTAACCCCTTTTGAGCCGACTTGGATCGTATTCGAATTAGGGTCGTTAAAAACCTCTCAAGGTAATTTGGGGGCTTCCTGTTCAAACATAAGTCGTATTCAAACCAAAGAGAACATAGCTGTCGGTACCCTCTTGATTGGCGCAACGCTAAAGCCACTGGGGGCTATATGGTCGTATTCGAACCTTAGCTTAACCCCTTTGGTCCGGTTTACTGACATATTCGAATGAGAAACCCCCAATCTTTTAAATACAGAGTTAAAATTATGTTTGTTATCTGTTCCTTGCCTTTGAGTTTTTGTTGTTTCAATATTACAAATGAGATGGCTTGATTTTCTTCGCCGGCTCAATTATTGGACAACACAGCCACCCGGGGTATCCAAGCCGGTGGTCTAAAGATCCGAAGGTACGAGCTACTGAAATATGATGATTATTGAATATTCAAGGAGTCTTAACTTTTATATTGAATTCTCAAATTCATCACCCGGGTTATGTAAACCGGCGATCTAAGGATCAACAAGGACAAGGTATGGTTTTACTTACACGCGCTTATCGGCTGTGTTAACTTCAGAGTTGGTATTAAACCTTATCCTTCATTTATATTTTTGAGGTAGAAATATGGGCTGTAAATTAGGTGTTTAAGCCCAGTTGGTTCTAAACCTCCTTGCCAGGTTTTTTCCTTGTGTTCACAGGAACAGAGTTCAAACATTGCAGAGACAAGCATTAAACGATGCATAAGAAAGTATTAAGCATTGGCATCTAGAAGCATAAATTCACGTAGATGTGTTTTATGTGCAATGGCATTAGCAAACAGGCGGTGTTTTAAACAGCTAAGCTATTACAAGACTTTAATAAACCCATGAAGATGATCACTGTCCTTCCCTCGCCGGTTCACCATCTTGAGTTTGTTAGAAGTTGGATTTTGACCAGTCAAAGCCGTTAATGGCGACAAATTTAGCTTCGTCGTCAATAAGGCCGACTGGGTCAATTTCCGGGGCAAATGTATCTTCTCTTATGGGTGGGATCATATCGGCAACTTTGTATGAAGGGGTGGCCATCTTCTTATTTGCACTATCAAAACCCGGCTAGTATTTGTCCACGTTGGTGTCATCTCCAAGGCTAGTCGCCTAAGGCCGGACTTCATGGACGCAGGCTATAAAGTCATCTTGATCAAAAGGAGACCTGTCCTCCTTCACGGTAGGATATCCCCTTGCAACGTCCGCCGGGTCTAGGTCTGGCACCCAAGCTTTGGAGCGGCTTAGGGCAGTCAGTGCACCGACTCGCGCACAGGAGCGTTTTACCTCTTGGAATCTAGCAGGAAGGATGGATAGCTTCTTCAAGACATCACTAAGCCGGTTGGATCCTTGATTTACCAGAGAGATAGCGGCCAGAGACCGTTGGGTACCAATGTATAATTGTTGAACCAAGCTGTATACTGCCTTCAGTTTAATCAGCGGGTCTTGGTTCATATTTTTGCTTCGCGGACCTGTATATATTTAGCAGAGTCAGTTTGCGGATCATACTCCGGTTTGGCAAACAATTATAGTCAAGATTAATTCAGACGGCTTACCAAAAATCGCAGTAACTATCTGAGATACCCGGCCCTTCAAATTGTTCAGCTCTGTTGAAATTTCTTTCAGAGCTATTTCGGCTGTCTCAACTCGGCGGGTCAGGAGGGTTTTCTCATTCTCCAAAGTTTTCTCTTTGGCAAAAAAGGTTGGTCTTCAAAGTCTCCGTTTCAGAAAGGCTCACTCGCAATTTGGACGTGGAAGATTTCATTTCTGACTCCTGGCTTGCTAGCCGGGTCTTTGTGTCAATCAATTGGGAGTTCAGCTCAGATAATGCATTCTGTGAAAAATTCAGATAAGTCAAGATTTGGTTTTAAATTCCAATATACATATCCAAAATTCAAAGTCCCAAGTACTTTACAAAGTAACAGCACTTGGCACTTGGGGGCTAATGTATGCCAAATCAAATTTTTGTGACTCTACGAGCATATTAGAAGTCCCAAGTCCTTTACAAAGTAACATCACTTGGCACTTGGTGGCTAATGTACACAGTTCAGCAATGTTATCAAAGATAAACCAGAATGTTAAGTATTTTACAGATGGTGTTCAATTATGAAGTACCAATTCATTAATGATTAAATAAACCGGTCCTTGGGGACTATGGGTGAAGTCTTATTCTACCAATATCAGGCAAAGATTCATACATAAGGGTATCAGTCTATATTGTAAGTCTACATGTTATTCTGTTTCTCTCATAATCTACAGACTTGGGGGCTAATGGAATATTGGTAAACCGGAAACTACATACCTCATACTTCAATTGAAGCTGCTTGACCATCTCAATCTCAGAATCACGACTGGAGTGTACATGAATGAGATAGCCGGATAAGATATCACTGGGATTAAGACGGTCATAGTTAGCAACATCAAGACGAACCTTCCGCCTCTCCAAAGCTTCTTGCTTAGCTGTGCACTGTGCCAATACCGTCGGGTTCCCCGGCTCAACATAGCGGCTCCTAGTAATTTGAACATCTTGAACACGGGGAGACGATGGGCCGGCTGAGCTTGATGGACCAGCTGCAGAAGGGTTAATAGTGTTCTTGGCAAGGGATGGCTCTGGAGGATTTGCTTCATGAACAATAGGCGGGTCTTCTGGGGCGACAGTTAAGCGAGAAGGTGGCCTAGCCGGCTCAGATGCCAGTGCTGGTGGATCTTCCACTGGTTTTGTTGCCTTTTCTTTCTTGGACTTAGCTTGACCACTAAAGAAAAATATTGCAGGACAATCAACATTAAGATAACAATTGATCTAACTCGGAAGAAAAGAGGAGTTTTAGTTACCCAGGAGCAGTCTTGAAAGCCGGAAATTGTGTTTGTGATGAGTCGCCCGAGGAACGAGACACCTCCTGAAAAGGTCAATGAAAGGAGTTAAAGGAAATACAAGGAGCAGGATTCATTAAAACAAAGGAAAGGACAGTAATAAGTAAATCTCGTTCGGACGTTTCCGAGGGGTCTGTTCAGGGATGACAGTCGGCTCATCTTCAATCTCAACCTCACGACGGCTTCATGCTGCTGCTTTTTCAAATGAAAGTTGGGATCCAAGTAAGCTAAGGGGTTAGAAAACCTTACTTTACGGATCACTCGTCGAACTTTGTGTCTTGGTAAGGGCTCTGAGTCGGAGGAAATGATAGTTACCTCTGCTTCCCCGGCCTGGCTAGCCCTAGTGTCATCCTGGTAAGGATCAGTATCAATAAGATTGTTAAAAAATTGGCCAAGGGAATCAAGGGCTACCTCCGAGTCAGACGAGTCATCAAGCTTCATTAAATCCTCACCAGTAGTTTTCCTCTTCTTCTTTGATTCCGGGTTGTCTTCTTGGTGTTCATAGCGGCGGCTTTCGCCTTCTTGGCAGCTTCGTGGTCATATTTCACCTTCAAGAAGTCAGAATTGGCCTGTAAAGACAAGAAGAAAGATCAGTATTAAGTACTAATAGCTGGGCAAAACACAAAGAAAAAGAGCTGTACTTACTTCTGGTACCGGATTAATCTTGCAGAAGGGACTCAACGCAACAATACTGCAGTCCTGTACTTCCCATTTACCAAAAGGGTTGACATTGAAACAATATCTTCTTCGGTGAGATCAACTGAGCTGTGACAAAGAGAGTTGTCCGGGCTTCCGTCATATTTATACATTAGTTTGGATCGACGGCCTAATGGAATAACCCACCATGAGATCCAGCAGCGGGTCAGATCTACTCCGGTTAAACCATTGCCCAACAAAGCATTCATTCTTCTGATGGAGGGAAGTAGCCTCTTGCGTTCAGCAACGGTGAGCTTATACGGAAGGGTGAACTTGGAGTCAAGACGACCGGGGCGGTAACCCGGCAGAGGCTTCTCGTTTGCTGGAGAAATATCCTGACAATAAAACCAAGTTTGGTTCCAGTCTTTTGGGTGACTTGGTAAGACGATAAGAGGGAAAACAGCACCCTGGCGGCGCTGAATTGAGATGCCTCCAAGTTCTAAGCTAGGACCATTGGTGCATTCGTTCTGCCGGTTTAGGTAAAAGTACTCCCTAAACAGCTCTACGGTGGGCTCTTGCTGAAGATACACCTCATAGAGTACTTGGAAGTTGCAAATGTTGGAAATGGAATTGGGTCCAAGGTCCTGAGGGTAGAGTTTGAAAAAATGAAGGACCTCTCTGAAGAATTTTGAACCGGGTGGTGAGAAGCCACGATTCATGTGATCAGTAAAGACAATCACTTCTCCGTCTTTTGGATTGGGGCGTTCTTCCTCCGGGTCAGGAGCACGATAAGACATGACATTCTTCGAAGGTAGAAACCCAATGATGAAGAACTCTTTTAACCGTTCCTCAGTTATGGACGAAGGGACCCAGTTACAGACGGTGGGTGTCTTTGACGGCATGATGTGTAGAGAACTGAAAAAATAGATAACAAACATGCCGGCTCAGCCTACGATCAGTTATAAAACAAGTAATGGCGGTTTAACTAAGGGCTAATGGCATATAAGGAAAAGAGAGCCGGTGCGGTAAACCGCCATGACTATAGATTCTTTCAGAAAGTGGATTCAGCTAAGTGTTAGGACAAACAAGTTTCCCAAAGTGATTGATATTATTTCAGATCAAAAGGCTGTTTCAAAAAGGAAAATATTCTAGACCTAAAAACCTAGTACAGATGAGTTCGTCAACTATAAAGAAGCATCTATACAGGTAAAGGGGATCTACTAATATCAAAAATGAATGCCAAACAACTACCGCGCAGGTTATATCTCTTCTTTCGATCAAAAGAAGTTGCGGAGAAGATCTACAAGATGATTCATGGCAAACAGGTGAAGAACATTGAAGAACTCGCCAACCTAGAACATATCTAGGTATGTGAGAGAAGAAAACTTACGAGATGCAGGCCTGCCGCGAAGAGTCGCCGCGTCCTCTGGTAGGAATCAGGGTAATGCAGCAGCCAAGCCTGATGACGACGATGAGAGTTGCGGCGGCGGCGGAGCTTGAGCAGCGACGGAGGTTGCGAGAGGAAGAAGATGAGGAAGAAAGGAGAATGGGAAGGACCGGCCGTGTGCTTATTTATGAGGGCAGGTGCGAACAGGCGGGCGTGAAAATCAAGGAGGCCAAATAATGATTATCCAACTGAACAGACACCTCGATTCCTGGAAGACATTAAAAATGAAAGATCCGTTGAAAGGTGACGTCATGAATGCTTTTTGTATTTCAAAAAGATGAGGTCACGGCGGGTTAAGGAAATTTTCATACAGAGGATGGATTCTGCCTAAGTATTGATGATGGTCAAAGAACAAAGTTCAAAGTCAACCTGGGGCCTAATGTTGGGGATATTACTATCAGCTAAGACCCGCCCAGCAGGGGCTGGGTCAGCCTTAATGGCGGGTTAAATAAGAAGCCTGATATATAGTCAAGATGATAGTTCATTAGTATATATAGAAAGCCCAAAGGCCTCGGGCCGGCTTAAAGCCCATTATTGTAAACCGCCATATGCGTGGAAAGAGTTGTATGGAAAGGCATGTAAAGGAAGTCACTGAGCCGGACACGATTATGAGCCGACCAGGACTCTGTAAGCCACCAGGCGTTGACCCGTGTATATAAGGGGACGACCCGGTGGCTGCTCAGGAGGAGAGAAAACGAAGTTGATAACGAAGCCAGCGAATTGAGCCTCTTAGAAGTCGAAAACTCAGCAATACCAATCCCAACTAGACATAGACTTTTACCTTCATCGTAAGGGGCCGAACTAGTATAAAACTCTCTCGTATCCTTTGTCCTGATTAACCCCTTTAAGCTTCCTAGTGCGATGGCCCTATGACTAAGTCCTTGCTCTAGGACATCTGCCGTGTCAACTCCACGAGAGTCACCCTATGTTACGATTGTTACATGATTGATCGCATCTGGCATAATTCTCCATCACCGATCCAATGCCTACGAGCTTTTCCTATATTGTTCTTCACTTATTTACTTTTTCACTGCTACTGTTACAATCACTATAAACCTAAAAATATTACTTTTGCTACCGTTACCTTTTGCTACCATTGCCACTACTATCATATTACTTTGCTACTAAACACTTTGCTGCAGATATTAAGTTTCCAGGTGTGGTTGAATTGACAACTCATCTGCTAATACTTGAAAATATTCTTTGGCTTCCCTTGTGTCGAATCAATAAATTTCAGTTGTATACTCTACCCTCGAAAACTTTTGTGATCCCCTATACTTGTGGCTTATCAAGACTATTTTCTGGCGCTGTTTCGGGGAGCATAGCTCTATTCTTTGAGTCACTTGGGATTTATATCTGTTTATCACTATGAAGAACTTGAAAGATCCAAGCACTAAGATTTATCCATCAACTACGAGGGGAGGTAAGGAACTGCCATCTAGCTCTGCACTTGATTCACCTTCTGTTTTGGGTGAGCTTGCGACACGTAAACCAGCTTTTGCTATTAATTCTGATATGTCGCATGTTATTGATGATGCCACTTCTGCTATGCATGATACTTATGATGAAACTACTTCTATGCTTGATACTACTGTGCCACTTGGTGAATTTCTTGATGAACAACTTGCTAGGGCTAGAGAGAATGAAATTATTGAAACTGATAATATTGATGAAAGGGATGATCAAGATTCTCGCCCTGGATATGAATTGCCTGTTGTTCTTGAGGGTTATGTTATGGATGAAGAAACTGCTAGAGACTTTCTTGCTTGCAATGATAGAAGTGATCTTAAGAAATTATTAGCTAAGCTGAAAGAAAAATCTTTGAATGCTAAAATGAAATATGATCCTAGCTATGCTACTTCACCTATCTTTATTACTGATAAGGATTATGATTTCTCTGTTCATCTCGAGTTAATTACTTTAGTTGAATCTGATCCTTTCTATGGCTATGAATCTGAAACTGTTGTGGGACATCTTACTAAATGAAATGATATAGCTACCATATTCACTAATGATGAGAAAACTCGCTATTATTATATCCTTCAATTATTTTCGTTCTCATTAAAGGGTGATGCTAAGATACGGTTTAATTCTATTGATCCTCGTTGTGTGCATAGTCCCCAGGATATGATTTACTACTTCTCTGCTAAATATTTCCCGCACATAACAAACAAGCTGCTTTAAGGGAAATATATAATTTGGTGCAAATTGAAGAAGAGAGTCTCCCACAAGCTTGGGGGAGGCTGCTACTTCTTGAGCACTGCGTTGGTTTTTCCTTGAAGAGGAAAGGGTGATGCAGTAGAGCAGCGTAAGTATTTCCCTCAGTTTTTTAGAACCAACACTACAGGAATCACCTACTTTGCCATCTGCCACGGCAGACGGCAAAGGCGTGGATGGCTGACGGCAAAAGGTGACGGCAAAATAAGGTTCGGCAAAGAGGTACTTTGCCGTCTACTTAGGGTGGCTGATGGCAAAGGGGCCTTTGCCATCAGCAGCGGACGGCAAAGAGTGCAGACGGCAATAAATGTGCTGTTACTCCGTTAGGTGGTTAACGGCAGGCCTTTGCCGTCCGCCGCTGACGGCAAACTTGGGAAGGCCTTTGCCAAGCGCCGAATGATGTTAGCCGACGTCAATACAGGGCAGGCCTTTGCCCTCCGCCACTTTAGGCAAAGTTTTTACTCTTTGCCGTTCGCCGCCGACGACAAAGCCTTTGCCGTCAGCCACTGTAGGCAAACTGACCAAATTGGTCAGCCTCCCAGGAAGCACAGTTACCTGCCACATGGCCTCTTTGCCGTCCGCTGCTGATGGCAAAGAGCCCTTTGCCGTCGGTGGCAGACGGCAAAGAGCCTGCATATTGTCTCTTTTTTTCTGTTTTTTTAATCCAACAATTTGCACATCAAATATATGACATATATAGATATATTTAACAGCAAACATATCACATATCCAGCACATAATTCCATATATACATTACATAGCAAAGTTTCATCAACATAGCAAGTTCCATCAAGTTCCATCCATACACATTGTTCCATATACATATTACATAGCAACGTTTCATCAACACAGCAAGTTCTATCATAGCAAGCTAGATACAATGCAAAGTTTTAGCAAAGAAAAAGTAAGCACTCCATCATAGCAAGCTAGCTTCCATGAAGTGAGTGAAATCTGCAAAATGGTAAATAAGAAAGTTAGAAATAGGTGAATAGAACAAGAAGAAGACTAGAACAAGAAGTATATGTCATTTATGAGGTAACTTAGGTGAAATGGATCATATATGAGCTAACTAAGTTGAAATGGATTGTTTATGAGCTAACTTAGTTGAAATGGATCATTTATGAGCTAACTAAGTTGAAATGGGTTGTTTATGAGCTAACTTAGTTGAAATGTATCATTTATGAGCTAACTTAGTTGAAATGGGTCGTTTATGAGCTAACTAAGGTGAAGGGCATCATTTTTGAGCTAACTAAGGTGAAATGGATCGTTTTTGAGCTAACTAAGGTGAAATGGATCGTTTTTGAGCTAACTAAGGTGAAATGGATCGTTTTTGAGCTAACTTAGGTGAAATGGGTCGTTTATGAGCTAACTAAGGTGAAATGCCACGTTTTTGAGCTAACTAAGGTGAAATGGATCTTTTTTAGCTAACTTAGGTGAAATGGATCATTTAAGAGCTAATTTAGGTGAAATGGATCATTTTTAGCTAACTTAGGTGAAATGGATCATTTAGGAGCTACACCAGGTAAATTGGGTCATTTTAGAGTTAACTTGGATAAACTGGATCATTTATAAGCTAACCTAGGTAAGATGGGTCATTTTGGAGCTAACCTAGGTGAAATGGGTCATTTTAAAGCTAACGTAGGTAAAATGGATCATTTAGGAGCTAATCTACCTAAAATGGGTCATTTTAGAGCTAACTTGGATAAATTGGATCACTTATACGCTAACTAAGGTAAAATGAGTCATTTTAGAGCTAACTTAGGTAAAATGGATCGTTTATGAGCTAACTAAGTTAATTATGCAATTTTTGACATAAGTAAGCTAAGTACATATCGTTTTAGAGATAACTTAGGTAAAATGGATGGTTTACGAGGTCAGTAAGCTTATTAAGTCATTTTGGAGGAAAAGAAGCTAACCCTAGGTCATTATGGTAAGAATATTGGAGGAAATAAAGCTAAGTCTAGGTCTTTATGCATTTGTTAAGCAAAACACTAGAGAAACTTACCGTGATCACGGAGTTGTAGGAGCGGGATGGCTCACGCCGGTAGCTGGAGAAGGATCGTGCAATGCGTTTCTGGAGTTAAGCTGCACCAAAGATCATTTCCAATGTCTCGTTAGCATTATGACACTCAAATGTTAAGACTAGCAAGTAATGTCCATTCAAATTAAATTCACCGTGCTCCCACGAGCAATCACTGGCATCGGCGGAGCGGTCTGACCGGACTTCTCACACACAGACTGCACATTTAGTTTTCACAACAGTCATACTAGTTAGTAATGAGACTCAAATGTTTAGACTAGCAAGTAATCTGCAGAAGAAACTTACCACAAGGAGCTCGTACATGGCCCTTGCCTGCATGTCATTCCGTGCCCTCTCCTCCTCCAACATCTTTGTCGTCCTCTCCTCCAACTCCCGCTGCCTCTCCGCCGCCTCCGCCAGAAGTTTCTCCGTTCTATCTCTCTCACTCTGTATAGCAGCCTGCAACACCACTCACATGACCATTTGTAATCATTGATGGAAGCGCACACAATGTAATGGAGAAAGATAGCTGAGTACGTATAACTAACCTTGAAGGCGAGTTGGACTGGCCATTCACGAGGCCTTATCTCAGGAGCGGAGCTCGACTGGCGCTCCTTGATCTCCGGGAGAGTGCTACGACAACGGATAAGTCCATCTCCCATGGCTATGGAGCCATGGGACCTCCCGCCACCAGATATCATCAGTAGCTCTATATCAATGGGACCCTGGCTCGGGTTAAAGTCCTCCCCTTTCCTCGCCTTCCCCTGATCTCTATATTGCACGAGCTTGTCGTGGGCGGAGATGTTGGTGAAGTTCTTTGGATCATCGAGGTCAGACGCAGAGAGTGCCTTGACTTTCTTGTAAGGGCCAGTGTGGGCCATGGCATACAGGTCGTACACCTCTGGCACCTTATCCGCCTTATTGTAGCTTGCCTGAATGAGAGAAACAAAGTAAATTAGAAATTAAAGGGCTAAAGCTAGCATGATGAATGAATTGCATGAATCATGAAGCAAACCACATACCCAGTTCCGCCTGTACTGAAATAAGTTGGAGCTGCCTTGGTGGTGTGGCACACCTTCCATTTGGGCACGTTTGTCCTTGGCCTCTTTGTGGGTGGCCCAGCCATTCTTTTGAGCACCACGCATTTACCAACACCTCCCAACAATCCATCCGATCTGCACACCATCTCGGAGGGGCCTAAGTTAGCAAATAGAAACTTGAGCGCTACGGCTATGAATTACTAAATGAAGGAAGTAAGTACAAGCCCTTAAGAATTACCTTCATGTACTTCTCCTTACTCAAGAACTTATCGCGGCACTCCTGCTTGGGCTTCTTGATACCACGCCCGGCGTAGTAGTCTCGAACAGCCTGCACCCGAACCTCATGCCATAAGTTCTGAAGTAGGCGCTTGCACTCCTTGTGGACAACATCTGCCGCCTCCTCCTCGTATCCCTCCTCACACCTGTAGAATTTCTGCAATCAAATGAGACAATATTGATTAGTACAATTAATAACTAGCTAGTTGAAGATTTTTATTGTGTAAAGGAGCAATTACCCAGAACTTTCTGATCACCACGTCTGCCCTTGTTTTGCACAAGACACCGTCGATAATCTCACCCGGCGGGGCCGGGGCAGCCAAGTAGTGCTCCCAAGTCAATCCAAGCTCTGGAAACCGACCCTCACCAGGCAACGTGACAAACCCCGGGAAGTTTTGCCGAATCAGAACTCCAAGGACGGAGTTGGGCCGGCGGACACTTTCATGGTGGTCCCAACCCCTGCAGCATGACAAGGCCAACACATCAGTTATTTGAAGAAACGTGGATGTAGAAGGTACAAAAATATTAAATGCACTTACCTCTCCCCATCAGGGAAAATCAACCACCTCTGCTCGCGGGTCGCCAGCACGGACGGGGGCCGTGTAGCACCACGCTGGTAGACGTTGCCCCCCTCCTCCCCCTCCTCATCAGTCGGCTCCCCGCCATCATCAGCATGCCACTCGGCTCCCCGCCATCATCAGCATGGCCACTCGGCACCCCGCCATCATCATCATGGCCACTCGGCTCCTCAGGCTGACCCGACCAGTTACCCTATCCAGACATGTGCTCCTCCGGGGTCTCGTGGGTCCAAGTCTCGTGGGCCGAAGGCCCGTCGACCCGAGGCTCGTGGGCCGAAGACCGGTGGACCGGAGGCTCATGGACCGGAGTCCGTGCAGCCTCCTCCTCAGATGAGTCCACCCTAGCAGTCACGTGCTCGGGTGAAACAGCTGGGGGCGGCGGCGAGGAAGGCGCCGTAAGAGTCACCCTACCTCCTCTCCCGCGACCGTGTGCTCCACCTGCTCTCTTCTTCTTACCTCGTCCCCTGCTGGGCATCACGGTCGACGAAGAAGGGCCCGGCGGTGTCGCCATACTGTCCAGCAACGCTCGGCGGAGAGGTGCATGTGGAATGGAAGACCTCGCACCATGCGCCGACGAAGAAGGGGCCTCGGCGTGCTCCCGACCAGCGCCCACCATCTTTCAACACCTGCCATGACAAAGAATAAACGAAATTAGTACAACATAAAAAAAAGTACCGACATGAATAATAATATGTATATCACTTAAGTGTATCATCATCAAGTACAACATAAAAAAATTGAATACCTGACACTACTAATAATCTTGATCAGTATCATCAATAAATGCATAATCATCATCATCGCTATAATCACTGATGGGCTCATAGGGTTCATTGGCATCAACATGTGCAAGGCCACCTTGACGTAATCGGTCAAGCATTGACAGGTCATCCGCAGCAGTAACCTCTTCTTGTTCCGGCTCTTCTTGTTCCTCCTCTGGGGTGATGTCCGATTCATTGTCGCTGTCTACTTCAATGTTTTGGGGTGAAGTATAGCGGTTCTTGAAACGCTTTTTGGAAAGACGTGTCTCTTGGAAGAATTCTCCTTCATATGTTTCTAGGTTAATGTGAGGTTCATAATCCTCTTCCTTTGGGGGAGAAAGTCTAGCACGTGGCGGCACTTCATAAACGACATCCCAACCTTTCAGATTTGGATTAGTTTGGCAGGCCCACGGTAGATAGAATACTTGGGTCGCCTGTTGAGCCGTAATATAGACATCAGGAACATCTAAATGGGTGCTTTGGTTGATTTCAACTAGCCCTATATGTTCATGAGTCCTTCTAGTCTCCTTCGGCTGAAACCAATAACATTTGAAGACTACGACATTCGGTGGGTTTTCACCATAGAACAGAAGTTCATAAATTGCTTCAACTCTCCCATAATACTCGGTACCTCCTTCACCGATAGCAGATACACAACAATTTGTAGACTTTCGGTCGGCCATAGATAGCTCTTTGCCATAGGTACGAAAGCGATACCCGTTGATGTCGTACTTGTCAAATGAACGGACCTTATAGTCAAAACCATTAGCGACTTGTCTCAATTCGGCGTCCATAGACTCTGAATTAGCCTACAAGTTTAATATGAAAGGATTGTTGCATTACGCACAAATTAGCGAATGAAATGAAATTGTCTAACAGAAATTACCGTTTGTTTGAACCAAGAGATGAAACCGGGATAGCCGCCTCCTTGCTTTGCGAGAAGCTCATACTCTTCGATGGAATCCTTTTGGATCTCCGCTCCATACGAGAATATGGCAACGTATCGACTGTATGACATATCCAGGAATAAGAGCAGTTGAAAGGAAATGAAGTTGCGAAACAATTTACCGAGAACTTACTCGATGTACGGCCGCACTTCTATCAGGTTGTTGAAGATATACAATGAAATGGTCTGCCATTCTTCATTATCCAAAGATACTGGACGTGAAACACTAGTTGGTGCGAGATTCCCTTTGAATAGGCTGAGGTTGGATCCACCCTTTTTAGGGTCGTCAGCATTGTACCGAGGCTTCGGATTATGCAAATGACGATTTTTGGCTTCGTAGTGCGCTGTTACGAAGTTTGCCGCCTCCTATGTGATGAATGCCTCAGCCATCGATGCTTCAATTCTATGTTTATTTTTACATTTTTCTCAAAGCGTCTTCTGCATCCTCTCACTTGGGTAGCACCAATGATTTTGCACGGCCCCCCCCAATCTTGCCTCGGTCGGGAGATGCAAAATCAAATGCTGCATTGGATTAAAGAAGCCCGATGGAAAGATCTTTTCTAACTTGCAGATCAACTCCGGCGCCAACTCTTCCATTTCTTCTAGCACGCCAGGCGATAGTTCTTTCGCACAAAGAACACGGAAGAAATAGCTGAGTTCTGCCAGTAGTAGCCATTCATCCTCAGGGATGAAGCCACACAACATCACCGGCATTACCCGCTCAATCCATATGTGCCAATCATGACTCTTGAGACCAAATATCTTCAGTTTATCAAGATTCGCTCCCCTCTTTAGATTCGCTGCATACCCATCGGGGAACATCAACTGCTGTTGCACCCACAAGATAATTTCCCTCATAGCTGGCCTTCCAAGATTGAACCATGCCTTTGGCTTCGTCCAGTTCTGCTTTCCTTTCGGTTCTTTCATGTTTTGTAATGGCCTATCACATAGCGCCTATAGATTGACTCTAGCCTTAGTATTATCCTTTGACTTCCCATCTATGCCGAACAATGTACCAAAAAGTGCCTCGGCGATATTCTTCTCAGTGTGCATCATGTCGATGTTGTGTGGGCAAAGGAGGTCTTTGAAGTAAGGCACATCCCATAAGCATGTTTTGTGAGTCCACGCGTGCTTAGTATTATACCCCTTGAAGTACCCTAGACGTTGTGGATCTGGCTCGAGAGCGTTTAACTGATCCAGGGTCTGTTAGCCTGTCAATGCAGGTGGTGCAGAGTTTTTGACAACTCTACCCCTGATGAAGTTCTTCTTGTCTTTCCTGAACTTATGGCGAGGATCCAGGAACTGTCTATGCATGTCGAAGCAAGAAAACTTGCGACCGGCCTGAAGCCAACGAAACTCAAGAGCTCCCTTGCATGTGGGGCATGGGAACCTTCCATGCACACACCAGCCAACGAATAGCGCATATGCCGGCAAGTCATGCGTTGAGTACATGTACCAGGCACGCATTATGAAGTTCAGTTTGCTAAAGGCGTCGTATGTCTCGAACCCATTATCCCAGGCTTCTTGCAATTCATCCTTAAGCGGCTGCATGTACACATTCATATTTTTCCCCGGATAGTTGGGCCCTGGAATTATCAACATCAGGAAAATGTTCTTTCTTTGCATAATCTGTCCGGGGGGAGATTGAGTGGAAAGACAAATACAGGCCAAGAACTGTATTGGGCTGCCGTCATACCAAACACACTGAACCCATCTGTGCTGATGCCGACTCGAGGATGCCTCGGATCTGCCGCTTTGTCAGCATGTAATTCATCAAACTTTTTCCACGCAACACCATCCGATGTGTGTACCATCATCAGATTCCCATCTGCATCAAGTCGGTTCTTTTGCCTATTTTGTGCCATGTCATCTGTCTGGCCATCTCTTCGACCATGAAAAGACGTTGAAGTCTTGGTACGATTGGCATATACCAAAGAATACTAACGGGTATTTTGGTTTGTGTCTTCTCACCCATACCGTTGTCTACCACAATATACCTGGAAGACTTGCAAACGGGACAGTAGTTCAAGTACGCATAGTCAAGCCTAAATAAGGCACATCCTTTCTCACAGGCATGTATCTTCTCATAGGGCATCTTTAGTGCATGGAGGATTTTGTCCGACTGGTACAGGTTTGCAGGCATTACATGGCCTTTGGGTAGAAAGCGTCCAAATACTGTCATAATTGTGTCATAGCATTTTCTTCTCAAGTTGAATTGAGCCTTCAGAGCCATTACTTGTGAGATGGCATCCAACTGACAAAGCTCAGTGTGCTCGTGGAGCGTACGTTTTGAAGACTCCAACATTTCATTGAAGGCCTTTGCAGATTCCTCCATCTCCTCGTCCGGATCCCGAGCATCATCATAGTCTTGCACCATGTTTCCATCCCGGTACCATGCTCGTTGGTGCGACGACGATCCACCTCAGCTCGGTCACGTTGGGCAGACTCACCATGAAATGTCCACACCGTATAATCGGGCATAAAACCACTCTTCTGCAGGTGTTTGCCCATTTCAGCCTCTGTCTTGTTTTCCCAATTGCCGCAACGGAAATAGGGGCACCAGGTTTTCTTCTGGCCATTTGCAAATGCGGCTTGCACAAACCCCTTGGTTTTTGTGAACCATTCAGCGCTCCATTTGTTCTGACCAGTGTGACCGGTATACATCCACGCACGGTCACTCATCTTGACTTTCCGAGCTACTGGACACACAACAATTATATATGTAATTCACCATGTATATATTCATCAGTTGATCTACTTTGTCAATTTTATTACGTCCATGCAACCTACACTCTAATAGGTAATGATAGGTCCTAATCCCACCCGTGTATGTGTAGATTGTGTTCATTTTCCCATGCTATGCTCCAGATCCAACGCAAAATTTCGGCAACACCTCCCCGCTATTCTCCTGATACACGTCTCTGCAATAAACAGAGAGGATGTGTACCCGGACAACAACAGGGGAGGCACTGACGAAATTTATGCGTCGCATCCGGAGGAAAGCATATGGGAAAACGAACCCAATCTACACATACTCGGGCTGTCCATGGATAGCGTTGGACAATTCGAAAGAATCAAGGTTATAAATATGCAAATGCGTGCATATTTATAACTATGACGCTTTCGAATGGGAGACACATATTGGTTACGCATACTGATGATTCAAGACACATATATAGCTAGCTATCAAGTTTCATCGGAATAGAGCAAATAATTAATGGGGGAGGAGGACATGTTATTTGTGCTCAACCACGAATGAAGGGGCAGAGCTCGTCAGACGCACGGCGAGGTCGTCGAACACCAAACCTCGCAGCGATGAAACAACTGCACATTTAAAACTACCCGGTCAAAAAAATCATATATGATGTTTTTCATAACAAAATTGAAGGATATATGACCTAACTAATAATTCACAAATATATGACCCCGTCGGCCTCTGGAAGGCCAAAGAACACCTTTTCGGGAGGTGTCGGGGGTCGGGGTGCTGTTTCGGGGTCGGGGGGTCGGGATGTCGTGTCGGGGTCGGGGTGTCGGGGTCAGGGGGTCGGGGGTCGTGCTCGGGGTGTCGTGCCCGGGTGTCAGGGGTGGCGTGTCGCGGTTGGGGTGTCGGGGGTCGGGGTCAGGTTGTCGTGCCGGGGTGTCGGGGTGGCGTGTCGGGGTCTTCTTCTTCTTCTTCTTCTTTCTTCTTCTTCTTTTCTTTCTTCTTCTCCCTCCTGCTCTTCCTCCTCCTCCTCCTCTACTTTCTTCTTCTTCTTCTTCTTCATCATCTTCTTCTTCTTCTTCTTCTTCTTCTTCTTCTCCTTTTCCTCTTCTATATTGTTCTGTTTTCAACTTTCTTCTTATTCTTCTTCATTTTTTCCTTTTTCCTCTTCTCCTACTTCTTCTTTTTTTCTACTTTCTTATTCTTCTAATTATCGAAACCTAAATCTAGCACTAACCTAAACTAACCACTAACCTAAATCTATCAATAAACTAATTAAACCTAAACAGCAAAGAAAAACAGTAGAAAAAACAAAAAAAATGCTCACCCAGGGGGTGGTGGTGGACGGCCGCGGTTAGGGCAGCGGCGGCGGGCCTGGCTCCAGCGGGTCGGGCGCAGGGGCGGCGGCGAGCCTGGCTCCGGAGGCGGCGTGGACGCAGGGGGACCGCGGCGAGCCTGGCTCCAGGGGCGGCGCGGGCGCAGGGGCGGCGGCGAGCCTGGCTCCGGTGGCGGCGCGAGCGCAGGGGCCGACAGGCAGGTGGTGGGGGCGGCGGGGCACCGGGACGGGGGCCGTTCGGGCGACGAGGCGCCGGGGCGGGGCGCCGGGCGGTGGCGGGTCATGGGGGCGACGGGGAGAGGGGCGATGGGGCCAGGGGGCAGTGGCGGCTGGTAGCGGCAGCTGGTTGGGACGGTGGGGCGACGGGGCGAGGGGAGGAGGGGCAAGGGGGCGGCGGTGGGTGGCGGGGGCGGCGGCGGGTGGCGGTGGTCGTCGGGGAGGAGGGGGACAGAAACAGAGATGGGCCGGGGGTGGGGCTCGGCCATTAGTAGCCTAGATGTTTGCCGTCCGCCCCCCTTTGCCGTCCGCTTTATTACTCTTTGCCGTCTACTAGCGGACGGCAAAGAGGGGCCCCGTTAGGTTTTCGCTCATCAGCCCGTTAGTGTGGGCCACCTCCCTCTTTGCCGTCTGCCAGTTGACGGCAAAGAATCTTTACCGTCCGCTAGCGGACGGCAAAGAACTGGCTGATGGCAAAGACCTTCTTTGCCATCAGCCAGTTCTTTGCCGTCTGCTTTTGGGTAGCTGATGGCAAAGAGCTGGCAGATGGCAAAGTAGCTGATTCCAGTAGTGCAAGGTATCAATCCAGTAGGAGACCGCGCGCGAGTCACCTCGCACCTACACAAACAAATAAGAACCTCGCAACCAACGCGATAAAGTGGTTGTCAATCCCTTCACGGCCACTTGCAAGAGTGAGATCTGATAGAGATGATAATAATAAGATAAATATTTATGGTATTTTTATATGATATAGATTGAAAGTAAATAAAGCAACGTAAACGGTGCCAGAAATAGCTAGTAGACGGAAGATAAATATGATGGAAAATAGACCCGGGGGCCATAGATTTCACTAGTGGCTTCTCTCAAGATAGCATAAGTGTTACGATGGGTGAGGGAGTCCAGGATTAGGGGGTATCCGGACAGCTGGATTATATCCTTCGGCCGGACTATTGGACTATCAAGATACAAGATTGAAGACTTCGTCCCGTGTCCGGATGGGACTCTACTTGGCGTGGAAGGCAAGCTAGGCAATACGGATATGTATATCTCCTCCTTTGTAACCGACCTTGTGTAACCCTAGCCCCCTCCGGTGTCTATATAAACCGGAGGGTTTAGGTCCGTAGGACAACAACAATCATACCATAGGCTAGCTTCTAGGGTTTAGCCTCTTCGATCTTGTGGTAGATCAACTCTTGTAATACCCATATCATCAAGAATAAATCAAGTAGGACGTAGGGTTTTACCTCCATCAAGAGGGCCCGAACCAGGGTAAAACATTGTGTCCCCTGCCTCCTATTACCATCCGCCTAGACGCACAGTTCGGGGCCCCCTACCCGAGATCCGCCGGTTTTGACACCGACATTGGTGCTTTCATTGAGAGAGTTCACTCAAAAATTCCGAACAGCCCGAGCACCAGCCGCATTGGTCCGCAGTCCAATTGTGGATGCCTTTCGACTCACCAAGGTACTCATGGACGGCAGCAGCAGATTAAACCTCATCTATGAGGAAACCCTTCAAAAAATGGAAATAGACTGGAACCGCATTGAGCGAAGCAGCACAACCTTTAGAGGAATAATCCCCAGTCGGGAAGTGCGTTGTACAGGCAAAATCACACTAGATGTGGTGTTCGGCACGCTGGAGAATTATAGGTCCGAAGAGATTACGTTCCAAGTGGCCCCGTTCAGTAGCAGTTACCACGCCCTGTTAGGGCGGGAGGCGTTCACAATCTTCCAAGCCATATCCTATTATGGGTACATGAAGCTCAAAATGCCCGGGCCCAACGGAATTATCACTCTTGCTCGTGATCTGGACACAGCACTCCGCGCCGAAAACAAGACAGCCGCACTGGCCCTCGAGGCATTATCCGAAGCCCTAGTGGTTGACACTACTAGGGAAAAGCCTACCAGCGGCGAGGGTTTTGGGCCTCTCAGTAGCGCGGGCACCAGCGCTACTAATAAGGCGCTACAGCTAACGTATAGCAGTAGCGCCGGTTGTCCCACGCTACTGCTATACATGAATAGCTATAGCGCTCTTTGGGAAAGGGCGCTACTGATATTATCTGCAGCGCTGTTTGCTGGGACGCGCTACTGTCAATGCGGCGCTACTGCTAAATTTCCCCCCTCGCTACTACTAGTTTATTTATTAGTTTTTTTCCTGCATATTTGTTTTGTATTTGAATAGGCTTTATACAATAATCTTTAGCATATCATACACATACAAATGTAATCATAGCATATACATACAATTAGTCTCATCCAATCATGTCATCATCATAATCATCATCCAACACAAAGTGGTCTCTCGTCATCATCTCGAAAATAGCGATACAAGTCTCGAGTGATATGCAAATACATCTTCATCCATCTAAACAATGATATACGCGAGAAGAGCTATTAGTTTGAGAACATGAGTTCGTATCCCTCTTTTGCATTAGCGTGAACCTCTAAACTAACTACTGCCTGTCGCTCGGAAACCGGAAGGGCCTGACACTCCGGCCACTTGTCGTATATATACTCCTGGCGTAGCACTTCTTCGCCATCTATGATCTATGCACCTGCATCATCACATGAGTCGATGATATGCAACATATATAGTTGATCAACAGAAAGAGACAGACTTGGCAAAAATAAAAACAACATATCATAAGCATAAATAACAAAGTTCATCGTACCCCAAAATGCCCTAACTAGAGTGATTTTCGCTAGTCGAGGAGGAGGACGGTTTAATTACATCACAAATAAAGTTTCATCATGCATAACTCAAAGTTTTGTCATACAGAAAGTATGGACTAAACGGACACATTGTCATATATTGACAATCACTCCAACATGTCGTTCCATCCTTCCAAGTCAGGGAGATAGTCCCCGAGCCTAGTGAAAGGCTTCAGGTCGAGACACTGAGAGGCTATCCATGTTCGGACGTCTTCCCGCAACATTTGTCCTTCTCCGTAGAACATCCCTGTTTTTCCGACGACCTCCTTCATGATGATTTGGGCAAGTTCGCGCTGGATGTTAGAGAACTCAGCTTGAAGTCGATGATCCTCGATATCTCCTATGTCCTTTGCCCATTGCAGAATATGGGCATTGCCGAAAGAAGGTGCCATGCGAAGGTTCTGGTGATCCCGTTTGTACTCCAGCATGTGGTGTAGGACATAGAATCCATCATTAAGAGAATCGTCCGGTTGCTGGATGCAGCAGAAGTTGGTCTTATGGCCGATGGCGACCCTGCGGCCCCTCATCTTCTTGTCCCTGACCTCTCCACCCAGTGATTGGTAGTGATACATAGCACTGTCGAGAACATCCTTGATGTGGGTGTAATCCTTTTTGTGAATGTTCTTCGATGTGTCCAAGTAAAGAGCGTGGGAGAATCGGGGGTAGAGGAAGATGAGGACGGCGCGCCCGCTGCTGCGCAAAATAAGTCCTCAAATTAATTAGCCTCCACCGTGCAAATGAATGATTGAAATCGAAGGAAGGATAGTAGCGCGGATGACATACACGGGATGATAAGGTACGAGAATCACCCCCTTGTCCTTATTGGTGAGCATGAAACTGACGATGTAATCCCTCGCGTATTCACGGTGATTTGCGCAGACTCCCAAGAAGCCCTCGTGCATGTAGTACGGGTCAGCGACACAGATATGAGATATCTGCTCAACCCCGATGATGTAGTTCATGTGCAAGGCATAAAGGCGGACAAACGTAAAATCCAGCTTCTTCACGTGAAACATGTCGAATATGGAATCGAATTGGAGGAAGAACATATCCGCAGGGAAGCTGTCGACGTACGACATTTGCCGCGGAATGTTAACCACATAGAGTGGGTATCCTAGATCTTTCGAGGCAATGAGGTCTTTCTCTACCCGCAGCACATCGTCATGAAGTCTCTTTAGATCGCCGAATCTGGCCCGTAGCGCTTTTGCAGGTAGGATTGGTTGACTGGGGATATGTCATTTATCCGCACCGGGGATATCTATACGGTCCTGAAGCCGAGGCTGCTGAGGCGGCTGGATCATAGAAACATCTTTTTTGCCTTTCCTCGCTCTCTTCCTAAACTTCTTTACTACCGGAAGGTCATCCATAATATGTTGAGACGGCAATTCAGGCACCGACTCATGACGCTGAAACCCTGAGGAGGCGCCAGTATAGACATACTGTTTGGCAGCGCCATCGTCGTCCTCATCCTCATCCATGGCGACGTCATCAGCGACTAATGGAGCCTCCACCTTACCCCGTCCGCTATCACCCAACCCGACACCCGATGATAATTGGGTAGGTGGGGTGTTGATGTTCATACCTTGCTGAGGCTGCGTGCTCGTGGGTGTGCTCCCGGCCGCCTCCAAACGAAGAAGACTCTTTGGCCACAACAGGACCCACCCAACATTGCAACAATCACCAAGCCGCCGTGGTGTCTCGTCGTCATCCCCCAGTAGTACTGGAGGAGGCAAATTCTCATGGCCCGGTTTGACAGTGGCCACGAAAACCTTGAAGACGTTTGGGGGGATCGGCCGGCTGTGGAACAATGGTTCCTTCGGCTCCATTATCGTCGCCTTACCCACGTCCACCTTCTGATCGCCGATGGTGTACAATATGGTGCACGGGGTTTCGTCGGCCTGCCAAGAAAAGTCTGCGACGTGAGACATCCGAAAGGCAACGAAAACGGGAGATTATTCATTTATATTGAAGGGGGCCGGTGTGACAGATACCGTGAGGGCGTCGACCTCAGCCATAGTCGAAGCACCGCCTAGCACGTCCGGTGCGGGAGCCGGTGCGGGAGCAGGTGCAGCTGCAGGTGCTGGTGCAACGCTCGTCGAGCTGCTCCCCACCAAGAAGTCAGCAAGGGGAAAGTCTGCTGCATCTTTTTTTGGATTTTGCCTCGTCCAATTGAAAATGGCTGGAAACAAGGTAGTAGAAATATCTAAAGCCACCTGTTTTGCGGCAGCTACCGCTGTTGCGACTGTCTCAGTTGATTTCTTCTCAACTGCAATCTCAATCCTCTTGTCGATGTTTTCTTCATTTAACCTCCATCTTTCCTTTCTCTCCTCCGTGGTCTCACGGTAGTACTTCTTCCATGTGGCGCCGTCTCCGACGCCGTGCTCGCGTCCATACGACGGTCGAGTATCCACCGGTTGTTGTTTCAATATGTTCAACGCCCGGTTGAATGGAGTGTCCCACTTGGGCCTCGCCAATGCCTCAAACGGCGAGTCGCTTTCGGCCGCAATCCTGTGCTGCTCTCTCTGCAAAAGGCACAACGATCGTTTACAAATATGACTAACGTGTGCAGTCGAATTGATCAGAAACTAAAATTACCAGCAGTCTCATGAACTCCGTAATGACCAGTGTTGTCTCGTAAACCTTTTTCACTGGGTCCCAACGGTGCCGGGCCCTGAGGACGTCACACTCCTGCGGGACGGTGAACTCCGCCAAGGGGTCTGGGATGCCCAGACTTGCGGCTTCCGCGTCCTCCTTGGTCCATTTGGAACTCTTTCCGCCGTAACCACGGCTTCCGAGGTGGTGGCTCCCAATGTTCCTCTCTTGAAGCCCCTTCATGTACTTAGACTTTTTTTTTGGCATCTTCAGCCTCGCAAGCCTCCTTGAATATTTGAAACTGCTCTTCCGTGATTGTCGGATTATCCTTTACAATCTCGGAGTAGGGTTCCTTCTTGTTGATGATCCTTGCTTTCACTCGATTTTTCCAAGCGGCCAACGCGTCGCTAAACTTGGTCATGGCGTGTTTGTTTATCTTCTTCATTGCCGGGTCCTCATCTGGATCTTTATAATCCTTCTCATTTCGGCCCGGGAACAAGAATATCTGGTGAAACTTCTTTAGGAGGGAGCTCCTCATATTTTCTATCTTCTCTAGCTTCTCATCATTGATGGTGGCGGTTGTCCGTACGATGCAGCCTATTTGATTGCTGTAGCATCGACGCGCTTCCTCGGGCGCCGTTGGCTCAAAATTGCCGCCATCCACCTCCGTGACCACCACTCTAGTAGTCCCGAGTTTGTTAGGAACCCGTTGCCTCTTTGCTTTCGGTTCTACACCGGCTCCGCTCCCCGAGGTAGCGCTGGTCTCAGTCTCAGCGCCGGTCTCGATGCCGGTCTGAGTCTGAGCGCCGGTCTCACTGTCGGTCTCAGTCCCCGATGCCACCGGTGGGCCCAGCAATAACATCGGTTGATCATCGGTAAGGCTAAAAAATTCGTCTGCCGCCCGGTAGGCGTCGTCGCAATCACCAGAACCCTGTCCTTCATCATTGCTAGCCATGTTTCCTATGATTAAATCTAGTCAATTAATTCTAGACCTAATAAAATGAATAATGACATAAAAAAGGCCTATTGTTTTGCAGGAATGTTGACTCCTTCCTGGTGCAGCAAATCACGGGCACTCGATATGTCCTAGTTTGTAGCACAAGTCGTGCCAAAATTCACAAAAAATTTCGGCATGAGCTTTGCTAAAAAGTGGACAAATAGAGAACCTGAAATTTGCCGGAAAAGAAATGAATCAACATTCCGGCAAAACATAGGCCACTAAGCATCATTCCCTGCAAACAATGTCCAAATATACACGAGCAACCACATGTGCAAACAGTGTAGAAGAAAATTCATTTAGCTACTAATAGAACAAAATTCAATTAACTTTAGTGCTCTATAATGATGAAAGGAAAAAAAATTCAGTTAACTACTAATTTCATTCATTTAGGTTATTCATTTAACATAACCTAATTAACCTAGCAAAACTCTAGTGCCCTAACTGAAAAACATCTAATTAACATCTAATTTTTTCTCTAAAATACAGAGAGAGATGAGTGAGGGGGAGGGGTGGGGGACTTACAGAGAGGGGAGAGACGGTCGCGGGGAGGTGCTCGGTGACGGAGCCAGTGGCGGAGAGGGCGGGCTCGGGCACGGGCAAGGGCGGTCCTGGGCGGGCTCGGGCGGTGGTGAGGTGGAGGGTGCCAACGGTGACGTGGACGGCGGCCTTGGGCGGCGGCTCTGAGGCTGAGGGCGATCTCGGGCGGCGGCGGTGAGGCTGAGGGCGGCCTCAGGCGACGGCGGTGAGGCTGAGGGCGGCCTCGGGCGAGGGACGATTTGGGGAAGAATTGGTGGCCGGGTGGCGGGGTGGGGGGAAACCGCTGTTTATGTGAAACGTAACGGTAGCGCGTTTCCGGAAACGCGCTATAGCTAAGTTAGCTATAGCGCGTTTACTGAAACCGGCTACTGCTATTCCTTTCTCCTTTTTTCCCTTTTTTGTTTTATTTTTCTTTATATTTTATTTTTCCCTTTCTCCTTTTTCTATTTATTTCATTTTCATTTACTATTCTACTTGTTTTTCACTTTATTTTATTTCCGTTAGCAGCAGCGCTTTACACATAAGCGCGCTACAGCTAAGGAGATTAGCAGTAGCGCTGGGCCATTATACGCGCTACTGCTAGGTTGGGCTAGCCATGTGCGCCCAGTTCAAACGTAGCAATAGCGCGTAGCAACATCGCTTTTCGCTAGTACGCGCTATTGCTAAAGTCATAGCAGTTGCGCGGTTTATTTACACGCGCTGCTACTAAGTAGCAGCAGCACTTGATTTTGTACAGCGCTACTGGTAAAATTCTGTGTATAGGCTCCACGGTGATTAGGGACGATGTGACACTCGATAAGAGATCCAAGTCCACCTCCTTTAAACCGGTGGATGAAATAGTCAAATTCCAAGTCCATCCAACGGACCCTACAAAAACAGCTTCCATCAGGGCACAATTAAACCCTGACGTAGATGCCGCACTATGAGAGTTCCTACACGAGAACTGGGAAATTTTTGCCTGGCACCCTTCAGACATGCCAGGAATCCCACGCAGGCTGGCCGAGCACAGCCTCAATATCCTAAAGGAATTCAAGCCGGTCAAGCAGGCTCTTTGGCGTTTCTCTGAACCTAAGAGACAAGCCATGGGAGAGGAACTAGAGAAGTTATTGGAGGACGGATTCATTAGAGAAATAAAACATCCGGACTAGCTAGCAAACCTGGTGATGGCACCAAAGAAGGACAAATCATGGCGCCTGTGCGTCGATTTTAAGGACCTCAACAAGGCTTGCCCAAAGGATCCCTTCCCCCTGCCCCGCATCGATCAAATTATCGACGCTACCGCAGGACACGATTCATTGTGTTTCCTCGACGCATACTCCGGCTACCACCAAATTAAGATGGCGGAGCCCGACCAAGCCGCAACGGCATTCCTCACACCATACGGCCCCTTGGGCTCAAAAACGCCAGCGCAACATATCAGCGCATGATTCAGACATGTCTGGCAAACCAGATCGGCAAAACAGTGGAGGCATACATAGATGACGTGGTCGTCAAAACCAAACATGTCGAATCTCTAGTAGACAACTTGAGGCTCACATTCGATAACCTCCGAACATATGACATCAAGCTCAACCCGGAAAAATGCGTCTTCGGTGTGCCAGCCGGAAAGCTCTTGAAAGCTCTGTACATGTCACAATTGGATATCCCAACGGACCTCAAACAAATCCTAAAATTAACCGGATGCGTGGCGGCTCTAAGCCAGTTCATCTCCCACCTGGGAGAAAAGGCATTACCCCTTTATCGCCTCCTTCGGCGCAACGAACACTTTGAGTGGACGGATGCCGCCACACCCGGATTGGAAGAAATAAAAGCTATATTGGCAACCAACCCAGTCCTTGCCGCGCCAAAAATTGGCGAACCAATGCTGTTATGCATTGCGGCAACTCATCAAGTTGTGAGCGCAGTGCTCGTCGTCGAACGAGAAACGGATGGACATAAATTCCCCCTTCAAAAGCTGGTCTACTATGTATCCACTGTCTTTACTCCATGCAAGTCACGGTACCCGCATTATCAAAAGATAGCATACGTGGTATTCATGGCATCCCGGAAGCTGCGACACTACTTTCAAGAGTGTTCGATAACAGTAGCCTCGGAAGTGCCACTTAATGATATTATAAACAACCGCGACGCCACGGGCCGTATTGCCAAATGGGCCATTGAGCTCCTCCTGTTCGACTTAACTTAAAAGCCGCGGCGAGCCATTAATTCGCAAGTATTGGCCGACTTTGTCACCGAATGGACGGAAGCCGAACTCCCTAAAGAGTACGGCGCATATTCCAACTGGATCATGTACTTCGACGGCTCCAAAATGTTGGCTGGTCTGGGGGTTAGCGTCATTTTGACGTCCCCAGCCGGAGATACATTTCAATACGTACTCCAGATAATGTATACGGACTCCAACAACGCAGCCGAATATGAGGCCCTTTTACATGGTCTCCGGATGGCAGTATCCATGGGCATTCAATGCCTGGAGGTGCGGGGGGATTCGAACCTTGCAATATCCCAAATAAACGGAGACTTTGATGCCAAGGATCCGAAAATGGCGGCCTATCGCAACGCCGTCCTAAAAATGTCAGCTCGGTTCGAGGGGCTCGAATTTCATCATGTGGCTCGGGAGAAACAATCAGGCGGCGGATATCCTCGCCCGCATCGGCGCAAAACGCGACACGGTCCCCCCCAACATATTTCTGGAGAGGCTGTTCAAGCTATCCGTAGTATGGGAAGGGGACACCGGTAACAATAATCTGGACCCGGCCAAAATACCCATTACCGAACACTCTGACACAATCGGAGGCTCCGCCACCGAAATAACACCTTCGGCCCACATAATAATGGCCATCATAGCCCTGTGGATAGAACCATTCCTGGCCGACCTAACTAGGCAGGAACTTCCGGAGGAATAAAATGAGGCACGCTGCATAGTGCGGCGATCTAAGGCCTACAGGGTCCATGAGGGAGAATTGTATAAAAAAGCACTACCGGAGTCCTTCAAAGGTGTATCTCCGAAGAGGAAGGACGGAACCTTTTGGCAGAAATTCACGCCGGACTCGGCGGTCACCATGCTGCAGCCCAGGCTCTTGTAAGCAAGGCCTTCCGTACAGGATTCTATTGGCCAACGGCCCGGGCAGATGCACAGGACTTGGTCCAACGTTGCGCTGGTTACCAGCTCTTTGCAAATCAAAGCCACATGACACCCACCGCCCTCCAAACAATCCCCATTATGTCGCCCTTCGCGGTCTGGGGGCTTGACATGGTTGGACCCCTCAAAGGGGGAACCCACAGGAAAAAATACTTACTGGTCATGGTGGATAAATTCACCAAATGGATAGAGGCCAAACCTGTTAAAACAGGCGAATCCGGACCGGTGATAGACTTCATATCCGGGGTCGTACACCGTTATGGCATCCCTCACAGCATCATCACTGACAACGGCATGAACTTTACTGCCGATGAGGTAAAACTCTGGTGCAGCAAAATGGGCATCAGGCTTGATTATGCTTCGGTCTATCACCCACAAATCAACGGTCAACTGGAGCGCGCGAACGGTCTTATAACGAGCGGCATTGAACCCAGGCTAGTGCGGTCCTTAACAGAGTCTAACACGCACTGGGTAGAGGAGCTCGACTCCGTACTCTAGGGGCTGCGGACCATGCCGAACCGTAGTACCGGATATACACCCTTCTTTATGGTGTAGGACACAGAGGCAGTCTTTCCCTATGACATAATTCATGACTGTAACGCCCCAAGACCGGAGCTTCAGATGCCTTCCAGGGTTTCCGGGTTTCGTCGTGTGATTTGTTTGGCCCGTTGCATTTCATCTTTGCATCATGTGCATTGCATCATGTCATTTCTTTTCTTAACTCAACTAAATAAATGGCATGGATCTTTGATCCATTTAAACCGAGGGAATTCACGTGGTGATTTCTCTTTATAACATATCCTCCCAATATTATAGGGAGCTATAACGAAATATTCCATTAGTTTGGGATCACCTATAACACACTTGCAATAATCACATGTCTTTTCCGCTTCGAGTTTGCTCCTCAAACTTCGTCCATAAATTCTTTATCTTTTTCCGGAGGTCTTCCAAAAATCTCAACAATTTGGGACCTTTCTAACACCCACTTCTTATTCAAACTCATTTGAATTTAATTCAAACGAGTTCCAATCCCAACTTGGTACATGCCCATTTATACTTTTCTTGGATCAAGATCATTTTTGCGAGTCCAGTAAAATTATCCCCATGCCCAGTTTCCATCCCAACCTTCTCTTTCTTTTCCTTCTCTTTTCTGTTTTCTTTTTAAATGGGAAAAGAGAGATATTTAGGGAGAGAGGCGGCCTGCACCCCTGGCCAGGCCTGCACCACTGCCCTCCTAGGCCTCCCTCCCTCATGCGCCGACCCAAGGCCAGGCCCAATCAACCCCGCTGCTTACCCTAACCCCCTCCCGCATCGCTCTCTCCCTCTCCCTTGTCTCCCTCGTCTCCCTCGCCCCGCTAGAGGCCAGAACCCGCTCGATCCCCTCCCTCTCTCCTCATCGAGCGCCCTCCTCTCCTACCTCGCGCCTCTACTTCTCCTTGCATCGCCCGGAGTGCTCTCGCGCCGCCACTGGAGGCCAACTCCGGCGACTCCACACCCGCACAGAGCCCCGCGCCCGATCCCGCTGGTCCCTCCTCTCGCCTGTCGCCGAGCAGGAGCTCCGACGCCTCGACTCCTGGTCCGGGCTCCGTCGACAGCTCCCTCCTCGGCTTCCGGCCTCGTCTAGGCCACCCTGTCATCGCCCCGCCTCAGCGCCGCCGTCCTGCATGGCCGCGGCTAGCCGAGCTCGAAGCTACCGCCGCCACTCACCTCCCGTCCGGGCTGCAAGCCAGCCTCCTATCCGCGAGATCCGGCGATGCCGGCCACCAGGACCCGCTGCTGCTTCCTGCCGCTGACCACTACCATCGCTTCCTTGATGCTGCCACCTGGGTTCCTTTGCGTTTTGTCCGTTTCGGACCATCAAGACCGGCAAGACCCAGACTCAGAACGCCGAGTACATATACAAACCAGAAGAACTTGGATGCATCAAGTCCTCGAGGAGACACGTTTTTCGTCAAGTTCGAGTACCGTTGCAAGAACGAGATCGGCAAGTCCGAAAACACAAGTACCACGACACCGAGTATCCCTACGGATGAATACGCCAAGACCGTTTCGGGATTCACCGAAAACCGCTACCGATGACTCAAACATCTATGGAAACTCATGCAACTATGAATGTGAACGACTACCATCGACCTCGAGTTACTCGGACTCGTCAAGTTCCTCTTCGAAACATGTACCACTACCGCTCCGATGATCGCCGATGAACGATAGGACGACTACTTCGACTACCGTCGCATGAACCACTACTTCCCTCGACGTCCGGAGAAGGTCTACTTCCTCTACACCGCTTGACCCGAACCGCTACGATAACGCACGCTTCGAAGGTATCACCCCGAGACGACTGCCGTGAACGAATGCATGTGTGATGTATGAGATGCTCATGCTTGCACCGTGCTCGATTTGTCGGTGCACGTTGCCCTCTTTTACCTTGTCACCGTCATGTGGGAACCCGGTAACCGGGAGCACCCCACCTTCTATCGCATGTCACGCTCCCGTCGCACTTTCTTTGCACCGGGATCTCAATCGAGTTACCGGAATCGGAATGTCGCCGTGGTACCGTTTCGTTATAGTTTCCGTGGCTCCCCTTTTCATTTCCGCCACGTTGACAAATGCTTCTTAATATGCCCTTGTCAACTTTTCTTAAATTTGCATTAAACTTGCTCATGTCACCCGCATCATGATAACAACAACTAAAATGTTTAAAATTGTTGTTTGCATTAAATTGCTAAATGCATATGGGGATTTTACGGACTTGTCGTTTTGTTGTTCCAGCCTCATTTAAAATTGCCAAGATAGATAGTTTCTTTATGCTTCACCTCTTGGCATGCTAAAAATATTTAATATTGTTGAGTACCTAAACGAGAGAGAACTAAATAATTCATGTGGTGTTTCGTCAATATGCAACTTTTTGCATATTGAGCTCCATTTAATTTGTAGGATTATTTGTGCATTTTGCCATCACATGCCTCATTTAAACCGGACATGCATCATACCTGGTTGTGCATCATGCCATGCTGATGTGATGGTTGTTTACTTCGTTGTTTTCTCCTTTCCGGGTTGCTTCTCGCGTTAGCTTCGGTTTCATTCCGGAGTTGTGAGGATTCGTTTGACTACGTCTGTTTGTCTTCTTCATGGACTCGTTCTTCTTCCTTGCGGGATCTCAGGCAAGATGATCACACCCTCGAAATCACTTCTATCTTTGCTTGCTAGTTGCTCGCTCTTTTGCTTTGCCTATGCTACGATACCTACCACTTGCTTACCATGCCTCCTATATTGTTGAACCAATCCCTATAACCCACCTTGTCCTAGCAAACCGATGATTCGCTATGTTACCGCATTGCTCATCCCCTCTTATAGCGTTGTTAGTTGCAGGTGAAGATTGAAGTATGTTCCTTGTTGGAACATGGAGTTGTTGTTCCTTGTTGGAACATGTTTACTTGTTGGGATATCACTATATATATTATTTAATTAATGCATCTATATACTTGGTAAAGGGTGGAAGGCTCGGAGCGCCCTAGTTTCCGTCATATCGGTGTTATGTTCCCGGATTTTGCGTCCCTTATGCGGTTGGGTAATAATGGGAACCCCTTGACAGTTCGCCTTGAATAAAACTCTTCCAGCAATGCCCAACATTTGTTTTACCATTAGCCACCTAGCCTTTTCTTTTCCCTTGGGAGTCGTGCTCATGAGGGTCATCATTATTTTACCCCCCCGGGCCAGTGCTCCTCTGAGTGTTGGCGCAACCAAGCGATGTCCGGGGCTACCAGGGGCAACTCTGTGCTGGCCTACCCGACGTCTTGCTCATCCGGTGTGCCCTGAGAACGACATATGTGCAGCTCCTATCGGGATTTGTCGGCACATCTGGGTGGTGTTGCTGGATTTGTTTTAACTTGTCGAAGTGTCCTGTAGAACCGAGATACCGAGTCTGATCGGAATGTCTCGGGAGGAGGTCTATTCCTTCGTTGACCGTGAGAGCTTGTCATGGGCTAAGTTGGGACAACCCTGCAGGGATTGAACTTTCGAAAGCCGTGCCCGCGGTTATGGGCAGATGGGAATTTTTTAATGTTCGGTTGTAGAAAACCTGAAGTTGACTTTATTTAAGATGCATCAACCGCGTGTGTAACCGTGATGGTCTCTTTCCAGCGGAGTCCGGGAAGTGAACACGGTGTTGGAGTTATGTTTGACGTAGGTTGTTCTAGGATCACTTCTTGATCATAGTTTATCGATCGTGCTTTGCCTTCTCTTCTCGGTCTCTTTTGCGTATGTTAGCCACCATACATGCTAGTCGCTTGCTGCAGCTCCACCTCATACCTTTACCTTTCCCATAAGCTTTAATAGTCTTGATCGCGAGGGTGCGAGATTCCTGAGTCCCCGTGGCTCACAGATACTTCCAAAACCAGCTTGAAGGTGCCGATGAGTCCGTGCAGATCACGCAACCAAGCTCAGGAGGAGCTCGATGAAGATCTTGTCCTTTGTGTCGTTTCGTTCTAGTTGGTCAGTAGTGGAGCCCAGTTGGGGTCGATCGGGGACCTTTGTCGCAATTGGGGTTCTTCTTTTATTTTGGTTCCATAGTCGGACCTTGATTGTATTTGGATGATGTAATGCTTTATTCATGTATTGTGTGAAGTGGCGATTGTAAGACAACTATGTATCTCTTTCCCTTATGTATTACATGGGTTGTGTGAAGATTACCTCACTTGCGACATTGCTTTCAATGCGGTTATGCCTCTAAGCCGTGCTTCGACACGTGGGAGATATAGCCGCATCGAGGGCGTTACAAGTTGGTATCAGAGCCTTCCCCGACCTTAGGAGCCCCATTGCTTGATCGAACTAGCAGCCGTTGTTGAGTCTAGAAAAATGTTTTGAGTCATTTAGGAATTATATATCGGAGAGTTTAGGAATTATTTTTACTCCCCAGTCTCCTCATCGCTCTGGTAAGACATCCTGACATAGAGTTTTGACTCTTCTCTTCTCAAATTTCACTAAAAAAATTTTAGGATCACGCGGGTATCTTGGAATCGTTCTGATGGTTTTATGACGAGAACATTGTTTTGGTGCCTCCTGTCAGGGGTTTTGTGGAAGTGTCCCAGGGAGTTGAGCTCCGAGGTGTTGTCGTCATAATTTTATCGTTGCAGTTCTGGAATACCTGAGTTTAGTACGCCGACATCGAAAATCTCTTTTATGCAGTTCGTTGGTGAGATAACCTCGACGCCACCCAGTACTGGGGCGAGAGTTCGGGAGTATTGCCATAACATGTATAACGGATGCTTTTCGAAGGTTGTGGTAGACGATTTCCAAAGGTTTCTTGGTTATGTGTTGAAGGATGGATACAGCTGGATGTAGGATTTGCTAGTTTTGGGTGAGATATTATGCTTCCCCTGTATCCCCAACACCTGATTGCATAACCGAAAAATTTCAGGAGTTTTTAAGTGGGAATTCAAGTAGCTCTTAGGATATCTTTCCGACGGATATATGATATGAAATTGGGGTTCAACGTCTAATGATCCGCCTATTCACGGTCGATTTTAAAGTGGTCTCATTGTGTCTTAAAGAGTCCTTGGCTATGCCGACTCGGGGACGCTTCGTATGTCATGTGCACTGCCTTGTACATGATGGTGATGTACGATCGAGCCCGTGTAGGCCCCACCGCGAAAACTTCGGACGAAATCTCTATCATATGTTTGTTCCGGCTTATTCTGCAAGCCAATCATTTGTTTTGTTTTGAGTTTTGGTATTCGAGTTGCTTCGAAGTCAAATGTTGATTCCATACCTTTCCTAAGCGGTGTTCTCATACTCCTATGTGAATACTAATCCTTCTTGATCATCAAGATTGTTTTTGTCAATCCCTATTAACCGGTGTGTCTCTCCTCAAGTGGATCCGATCACTTCAACATTCGCAAGATCTATTATCACTTCTTCTCAACGGTGTTTGTTTCATCCGTCTCCAAGTTGCCTTTGTTTTTCCCGCCCACCCACCCTTTTTCTTCGAGGACTCGAACTTCTTATTCAAGTATCCTTTTATTGATGCGAAGTCTCTCCATTATTTTCCTTGAAAGTTCTTACCCGGTGATTCTCATGAAGATTCTAACGGAACCTCAAGTTCATCATTTTTCATTCTCTTTCTTCTCCGGTGGAACCAATTCAAGATTTCGGTGTTGATCTCATATCCCATTTTACTCGTTCCAAATACCTTCTCATACTGGTGCACCTCATAATAATTCACTTCTCGCTATTCTTTTGTTCCGGAGTGCTGAAGATATCTCAGAAGATTCATATTTTCATTCCTAATTCATTCAAGATATCTCGAGGTTGTTATCTCATTCTAGCCATTTATTCAACCGGTGCATTCTCTCTTTTAAATTGTTCTACAGAGTTTCTTTTGAGTGGGCCCTAACCCACAGGTCTTTTCCCAGGATCTTACCTGACTCTTCTATTTTCCCAGAGCTATCCTAAATTCTTTTTGAAGTTTGACGTAAGAATGAGTTATCATCAGTCAAATGCCTTCTCCAAGATCTTTCACACTATTTTCATCGTTGGCTCAACCTTTTCCATTCTTCATTCCGGAGTGCCTCAACAATTCTTGGTGGTGTTTCTCGTCGTCATTCTCAACATTTGAAGACCGAAGAAGAGTTTTACCTCCTTATCTTATCCGTTCTTTCAGAGAATCGTGGTTCTAATTCGAGGTCATCCACTCATAATTGTTTGATTGTGATAATTCTTTTCACCCATCCGAAGCAAATTCAAGAGTCTTCTTAATTTGATTCTCCGGAGCCCATCATCTCATAATTATTCATTCCCAGCCTTCAGTTATCGTTCTCTAATCTTACCGGTGCATCGTTCAAGTGATCTTTAATCGGCTCGTGATCTCTTCGTTCTCATGTTTCTAAATCCTCGAAATCTATGTTCATTTTATAATTCTTCCTGGTGTTTTCTTTACCTTTACTTCAATCATTTTCAATTCTTACGGTGGTTCGTTCAAGATCTCTCTTCCGTATCAATTCATTCGTTCTTTCAATCCCGACGGCTGCTTTGTTGAAGACCTTCTCAAGTTGGCGCTATATCTGTCTTAATGCTCGCTACGAGAATAAGTAGTATGTCAAATCCGTTGATTGTCATCAATTTAATTGATGAAGGATAAACATAATGTAATTCTTATTCTTGTTTCATCGAGTAAATTCAATTCCTTATTCTGGAGCCTCATCAAAACTCTCGGTTTCACTTGTTTAATCTTTCTTTCCGGAGCTCAAAGTTATTTAATTATATCATTCCAAAGATCTATCTAATCATTGCAAGGATTCACCTTGTGTTTTCAACTTCTCTTTCCTTTCGATTGATCATTCTTTTATTATCGGAGTTCTTCATGGAGGCTCTACATGATGGTTCATCAAGGATTTAATTCCTTCTCGAAGTGTTCATTGAGATTCTTTTCAAAGGAGCTCAAGCATTCTCCATCTTGCAATCAGTAGTGCAATTCCCTCTACCATATCATCGGAGGTGGTATTATGTCATTCTTGATAATTTGAGTTCATGTTTCATGATTCACTAGTAGAAAACAGGGCTATGATCCAGGCCGGCTCAGCCCATTAGTCCCGGTTCAGTCTAGAACAGGGACTAATGTGAGCATTGGTCCCGGTTCGTGCGGCTAAGGCATTAGTCCCGGTTCATCTAGACCTTTTGGTCCCGGTTGGTGGGATGAACCGGGACCAATGGGCCTCGCTCCTGGCCCACAACCATTAGTCCCGGTTCGTGCCACAAACCGGGACTAAAGATTAGACCTTTAGTCCCGGTTTGAGGCACGAACCGGGACTAATGGGGATGAGACCTTTAGTCCCGGTTCGTGCCACGAACCGGTACTAAAGGTCCCATTTTCAAACTATACCCCCCCCCCCGTGTGCATCGCCTTTTCAGTTTTAAAAAAAAATAAAAGAAAATGATGGAAATGTCAAAAAATAAAAGAAAATAAGTTTCACATGTGATATGTGGTCTAGTTGTTGGGAAAATTTACAAATATGAATTTTGACTTTATTTACAAAATCTCTCTGGAATTTGTAAAATGGGCATAACTTTTGCATACGAACTCGAATGAAAAAGTTTTTTTATATGAAAAATCATCTACTCAAAAAGTTACATCCGATGAATTTCACTGTTTTTTTAAATTTTCAGTAAATCTGGTCAAACTATTAGTGTCAAATACTTTATTCAAGAATATTAGTGTTATTAAATAATTATTTCACCTTTTTTGAATTTTGGTCAAATCTGGTCAAACTATGGTCAAACTGTGGTCAAACAATGGTCAAACTACTTATTCAAGAAATATTAGTGTTACTAAAAAATTATTGTTTTTTAGAACAATAGTTTTAAACTCAAACAGTGAAATATGTGACTTCATGCTCAAGCTAAATTCCTGAGGGTTAATAGGATTGACATCTTACTATTGTTAGGAAAACAACAAGTGTAGACTTGGAAACGAGGGAGAATAGAACCCGGAAGTTAAGCGTGCTCAGGCTGGAGTAGTGAGAGGATGGGTGACCGTTGGGGAAGTGAGATGATTTGGAATGATGAGGGGTGATTAGAGATTAAATTGAGCAGTGATGAGGGGTGATTAGAGATTAGAGGTTAAAATAATTCAGAAATTTGAAAATAAAAAAATTCAAAAAATATTTCAAAAAAATCAGGAAATTTCCTTTAGTACCGGTTGGTGTTACCAACCGGGACTAAAGGTGGACCGGCCACGTGGAGGGCCTTTAGTCCCGGTTCTGGATTGAACCGGGACTAAAGGGTCAGGGCATTAGTACCGACACTTTAGTCCCGGTTCCAGAACCGGGACTAAAGGCCCTTACGAACCGGGACTAAAGGCCCTTTTTCTACCAGTGATTCACATGTTGTTAAGAATGGGGTATTTTAAATCCATCAACCTATTCATTGGAATTACCTTGGGTTATATTTCACCTCGAGCGTTCCCTAAGGATTGTTGCTACCTATGGTGCTCATAAATGACCCAAGTTCTTATTTCATTCTTCCGGTGAAATAAGTTTCTCATCTCCTTGTTCATATCAATCCAATTCTTTTCCCGTGAGTGGCCGGGTGTCACCTCAAAAAAATTTGAGATGTTTTCCATAAGACCATACCAAGCTTATTCTTTTCGTTGTTGGTTTTCCAACAACTCCGTTCTAGCATTTGTTGTAAGCGTGCTCCCTCAAGATCTTGTTTCCCTGCGTTCTGGAGGCATTGTGATGTTGCTCTCTCCTACCCATCTTCTTGCTTTGTCAGGATCGTGTTCTTTCATGCCTATCCATTAAACCGGAGTGTCGTGCCCTTTTGCTCAAGTTCTTTTCATTTTATCAAGTTTTTGCCTTCCATTTCAACTGGAGTGCTGTCCGACTTTGTTCTTCCTTGAAACTCTTCCCTACCGGACTGCTTTCAACTTTGTTCACCTTCGTTGTATTCTTTTCTCGAATTTGTTCAACCTCGCAAGGTTCTTTGGTCTCACTCGTTTGTCAAAGAAGCAACTTAGTTTTACCTCTTCAATTTCTCTTCCGTTGTCCCTCCGGTGCCATTCTAGATCTCGGGACGAGATCCTCTCATAGTGGAGGAGTGTTGTAACGCCCCAAGACTGGAGCTTCAGATGCCTTCCAGGGTTTCCGGGTTTCGTCGTGTGATTTGTTTGGCCCGTTGCATTTCATCTTTGCATCATGTGCATTGCATCATGTCATCATGCCATCATGTCATTTCTTTTCTTAACTCAACCAAATAAATGGCATGGATCTTTGATCCATTTAAACCGAGGGAATTCACGTGGTGATTTCTCTTTATAACATATCCTCCCAATATTATAGGGAGCTATAACGAAATATTCCATTAGTTTGGGATCACCTATAACACACTTGCAATAATCACATCTATTTTCCGCTTCGAGTTTGCTCCTCAAACTTCGTCCATAAATTCTTTATCTTTTTCTGGAGGTCTTCCAAAAATCTCAACATTTTGGGACCTTTCTAACGCCCACTTCTTATTCAAACTCATTTGAATTTAATTCAAACGAGTTCCAATCCAAACTTGGTACATGCCCATTTATAATTTTCTTGGATCAAGATCATTTTTGCGAGTCCAGTAAAATTATCCCCATGCCCAGTTTCCATCCCCACCTTCTCTTTCTTTTCCTTCTCTTTTTTGTTTTCTTTTTAAATGGGAAAAGCGAGATATTTAGGGAGAGAGGCGGCCTGCACCCCTGGCCAGGCCTGCACCACTGCCCTCCTGGGCCTCCCTCCCTCACGCGCCGACCCAAGGCCAGGCCCAATCAGCCCCGCTGCTTACCCTAACCCCCTCCCGCATCGCTCTCTCCCTCTCCCTCGTCTCCCTCGTCTCCCTCGCGCTGCTAGAGGCCAGAACCCGCTCGACCCCTCGCTCTCTCCTCATCGAGCGCCCTCCTCTCCTACCTCACGCCTCTACTTCTCCTTGCGTCGCCCGGAGCGCTCTCGCGCCCCCACTGTAGGCCAACTCCGGCGACTCCACACCCGCACAGAGCCCCACGCCCGATCCCACTAGTCCCTCCTCTCGCCTGTCGCCGAGCAGGAGCTCCGCCGCCTCGACTCCTGGTCCGGGCTCCATCGACCGCTCCCTCCTCGGCTTCCAGCCTCGTCCAGGCCACCCTGTCATCGCCCCGCCTCAGCGTTGCCGTCCTCCATGGCCGCGGCTAGGCGAGCTCGAAGCTACCGCCGCCACTCACCTCCCGTCCGGGCTGCAAGCCACCCTCGCCCGGATTTGCTCAAGCTCGCCGCCCCTTGCGCCGCAAGTTCCTCCCGCCGGAGCCCCAAGTCCTGCTCTGCCCCGCGTCCAGTCCCTGCCCGCACCGCCGTGCGACGCCCTCTACTTCACCCTGCGTTGAACGACAGGGGCGGCTGCGATGCCAGCCTCCTATCCGCGAGATCCGGCGATGCCGGCCACCAGGACCCGCTCCTGCTTCCTGCCGCTGACCACTACCATCGCTTCCTTGATGCTGCCACCTGGGTTCCTTTGCGTTTTGTCCGTTTCGGACCATCAAGACCGGCAAGACCCAGACTCAGACCGCCGAGTACATATACAAACCAGAAGAACTTGGATGCATCAAGTCCTCGAGGAGACCCGTTTTTCGTCAAGTTCGACTACCGTTGCAAGAACGAGATCGGCAAGTCCGAAAACCCAAGTACCACGACGCCGAGTACACCTACGCATGAAGACGCCAAGACCGTTTCGGGATTCACCGAAAACCGCTACCGATGACTCGAACATCTACGGAAACTCATGCAACTATGAACGTGAACGACTACAATCGACCTCGAGTTACTCGGACTCGTCAAGTTCCTCTTCGAAACATGTACCACTACCGCTCCGATGATCGCCGATGAACGATAGGACGACTACTTCGACTACCGTCGCCTGAACCACTACTTCCCTCGACGTCCCGAGAAGGTCTACTTCCTCTACACCGCTTGACCCGAACCGCTACGATAACGCACGCTTCGAAGGTATAACCCCGAGACGACCGCCGTGAACGAATGCATGTGTGATGTATGAGATGCTCGTGCTTGCACCATGCTCGATTTGTCGGTTCATGTTGCCCTCTTTTACCTTGTCACCGTCATGTGGGAACCCGGTAACCAGGAGCACCCCACCTTCTATCGCATGTCACGCTCCCGTCGCACTTTCTTTGCACCGGGATCTCAATCGAGTTACCGGAACCGGAATGTTGCCGTGGTACCGTTTCGTTATAGTTTCCGTGGCTCCCCTTTTCATTTCCGCCACGTTGACAAATGCTTCTTAATATGCCCTTCTCAACTTTTCTTAAATTTGCATAAAACTTGCTCATCTCCCCCGCATCATGATAACAACAACTAAAATGTTTAAAATTGTTGTTTGCATTAAATTGCTAAATGCATATGGGGATTTTCCGGACTTGTCGTTTTGTTATTCTGGCCTCATTTAAAATTGCCTAGATAGGTAGTTTCTTTATGCTTCACCTCTTGGCATGCTAACAATATTTAATATTGTTGAGTACCTAAATGAGAGAGAACTAAATAATTCATGTGGTGTTTCGTCAATATGCAACTCGTTGCATATTGAGCTCCATTTAATTTGTAGGATTGTTTGTGCATTTTGCCATGACATTCCTCATTTAAACCGGACATGCATCATACCTGGTTGTGCATCATGCCATGCTTATGTGATGGTTGTTTACTTTCTTGTTTGCTCCTTTCCGGGTTGCTTCTCGCGTTAGCTTCGGTTTCGTTCCGGAGTTGTGAGGATTCATTTGACTACGTCCGTTTGTCTTCTTCATGGACTCGTTCTTCTTCCTTGCGGGATCTCAGGCAAGATGATCATACCCTCGAAATCACTTCTATCTTTGCTTGCTAGTTGGTCGCTCTTTTGCTTTTCCTATGCTACGATACCTACCACTTGCTTACCATGCCTCCTATATTGTTGAACCAAGCCCCTAACCCACCTTGTCCTAGCAAACTGTTTATTGGCTATGTTACCGCGTTGCTCAGCCCCTCTTATAGCGTTGTTAGTTGCAGGTGAAGATTGAAGTATGTTCCTTGTTGGAACATGGAGTTGTTGTTCCTTGTTGGAACATGTTTACTTGTTGGGTATCACTATATATATTATTTAATTAATGCATCTATATACTTGGTAAAGGGTGGAAGGCTCGGCCTTATGCCTGGTGTTTTGTTCCACTCTTGCCGCCCTAGTTTCCGTCATATCGGTGTTATGTTCCCGGATTTTGCGTCCCTTACGCGGTTGGGTAATAATGGGAACCACTTGACAGTTCGCCTTGAATAAAACTCTTCCAGCAATGCCCAACATTGGTTTTACCATTTGCCACCTAGCCTTTTCTTTTCCTTTGGGTGTCGCGCTCCTGAGGGTCATCATTATTTTACCCCCCCGGGCCAGTGCTCCTCTGAGTGTTGGTCCAAACGAGCGATGTCCGGGGCTACCAGGGGCAACTCTGGGCTGGCCTACCCGACGTCTTGCTCATCCGGTGTGCCCTGAGAACGAGATATGTGCAGCTCCTATCGGGATTTGTCGGCACATATGGGTGGTGTTGCTGGATTTGTTTTAACTTGTCGAAGTGTCCTGTAGAACCGAGATACCGAGTTTGATCGGAATGTCTCGGGAGGAGGTCTATTCCTTCATTGACCGTGAGAGCTTGTCATGGGCTAAGTTGGGCCACCCCTGCAGGGATTGAACTTTCGAAAGCCGTGCCCGTGGTTATGGGCAGATGGGAATTTGTTAATGTCCGGTTGTAGAAAACCTGAAGTTGACTTTATTTAAAATGCATCAACCGTGTGTGTAACCGTGATGGTCTCTTTCCGGCGGAGTCCGGGAGGTGAAAACGGTGTTGGAGTTATGTTTGACGTAGGTTGTTCTAGGATCACTTCTTGATCATAGTTTATCGATCGTGCTTTGCCTTCTCTTCTCGCTCTCTTTTGCGTATGTTAGCCACCATACATGCTAGTCGCTTGACGCAGCTCCACCTCATACCTTTGCCTTTCCCATAAGCTTAAATAGTCTTGATCGCGAGGGTGCGAGATTCCTGAGTCCCCGTGGCTCACAGATACTTCCAAAACCAGCTTGCAGGTGCCGATGAGTCCGTGCAGATGACGCAACGAAGATCAGGAGGAGCTCGATGAAGATCTTGTCCTTTGTGTTGTTTCGTTCTAGTTGGTCAGTAGTGGAGCCCAGTTGGGGTCTATCGGGGACATTTGTCGCATTTGGGGTTCTTCATTTATTTTGGTTCCGTAGTCAGACCTTGATTGTATTTGGATGATGTAATGCTTTATTCATGTATTGTGTGAAGTGGCGATTGTAAGACAACTATGTATCTCTTTCCCTTATGTATTGCATGGGTTGTGTGAAAATTACCTCACTTGCGACATTGCTTTCAATGTGGTTATGCCTCTAAGCCGTGCTTCGACACGTGGGAGATAAAGCCGCATCGAGGGCGTTACAATGACTCACCTTGAGTGTGCATGTACAAAGAAAGAGAAGCCGAGCTTGATCGGCAGGACAGTCTAGACACCTTGAAGGAGGAGCGTGACCTGGCAAAAGCCCGTTCCGCATTTTATCAGCAATAGGCTCGCAGATACGAAAGCAGAGAAGTACGGGCCAAAACTTATAACGTTGGCGAACAAGCTCGAGCCCAAATGGGAAGGTCCCTTCATTATTGACCAAGTTCTGACCGGTGGAGCGTACCGACTGTAGGATGCATCGACTAATCGACTCGAGCCGAACCCATGGAACGCGGCCAGGCTCCAAAGATTCTACGCCTAGCGCCGCACCCTGTGTTCATCCCCTTCCTCTGTCCATTTTTTATACATTATCTGTCTCGTTTTTCTTTCTTTCTTTTATTGTTTCTCCAGGCAATCAAAGGCCAACTTGCGCCTCATTTGCACATTACAGATGCACTAGCCGCACTCATCATACCTGGGGGCTTCTTTCACAGAAGCTTGATTATTTATTTGGGCCTCGTGCCCCGCACATGTGTTATGCTTCCACATGTACCATTTTTCGCCATTATATGCATCGATATGACTTAAGTTTTGGCCAAGCTGGGTTGCCTGGCTCTTGTATTTATGCCCTACGTTCCCGTTAATTCGGCTTGGGCATAAGGGGAGCACCTCTGCGATTGTTACTTCCGGATCAGCCGGATGTGTACCTCAGACTGGGTGAAGCCGAAAGCTAGCGTTCTTAAGGGAATATTCGGTCGGTGAACAAAAGATGATTTTTATTTATTTTACATATCTGCCCCTGGATGTTTTTTCCTGCGTTTCCTATCGCAGTCCGACATGCACTTTAGGGCTTTCTTACCCAGGGAAAGGAACCCTTAACGGAACTATTCTCCCTGGAAGATGTTTCTTACTACCCATGTAATATAACATAACTAGTTGGGCACTTGTCTGTTCAAGCACCAATGACCACTACGCCTGGTCTCCACGCATACCCCGATTCTTATATAACTGAGCGCGTATTCGGATACACTTCAGACTATCGGGTCCCGAGTTTGAAGCGAAAAGGTCCGCCATGACAAATGATCTACAATCCGGCTAGAAGGCATTATACATGTCACTTTAATTACATAGTCATGCAGACTGACTAAATTCCTCCTCTATACCATCCAACAGGCGGTCTAGCCTAACATCCTGTTGGGAATACTTTGCGGCTAATTCTACTTGCCCATAAACTAAGCTAATGGGGATCCCTTTTTCCGTCGGGCCCCACAGGTCCGACCTCGGCCATGTGATTTGGGTCAGCCTTGGTGTACCGCGTCTTCACATGGCCCAGGCTTCTCGGGCACCTTGTCGGCAGGTCGATATCTTCCATAATCGGAAGCGACGCCGTGCTCCCTTGAGCTTCTCCGTAAGCTCTGCAACGCCTTCTGGCAGGGAGGCGGATGGGCACAAGGCCTGGGCAATACCTTGCATCACCTGCCGAACTTGTCCATGCAGATGCGAGAGCTCGGATAGAAGATCACCTGCAGACTCGGGCATTTCCTCCGTAGGACGACCCGTCAGCATACCTACAGACATAATGCTATTAGTCGACTTATTCGCCGAACTCCTTCAAAAGGATTCGTTCAAGCACTTACTGAAAGCCACACCGCTTTTTCTCCTGCATCACCTGTCGAAGCCGCTTTTTCTCCTTCTCGGAGTCTGCAAGCTGGGCTCGAACGTCTTTTAGTTCCACGCCCAGCTTGACATTGGCGTCTAGGAGATTGTTTTTCTCCCGCCTAACCTCAGTCAGCACGCGTTTGGTAGCCTCTAGCTGTCGCACGACCTGCTGGTCCCCCGGATTTTCTCCGGATTCATCTGCAAAATCTATTGTTAGATCCGCAGCCACGCCGCACACTATGTGGTAACCATCATTCTTTAAAGTAAATGTTACTAGCGGGAGGCTTTTTCGGTTCCTGCAATGCAGCAACAGCGGCCCGCAGTTGGGTCTTGCATTCCTCCAGCTCCTGGGACAGCTTAGTATTCTTCTCTGTAAGAACCTACACAATAAAGATGATCCTTAAATCAGTTTTACTAACTGTTTCAAGTCTCAGGGGCTACTGATACATATAAATCGCCAGATTTACTCACCTGTACATCCTTTACATACTGATCCGTGGCACTGGCTAGACCATCTTGAGCAGCACGGAGGTACGCCTCTCCGGAATTAAAGGCATCAAATGCCTCTGGTGAGAAACAAGCGTCACGAAATACGGCCGGGCGGCGCCTATGATTCATGGCGCTTTCCACTTCTGAGTTAGTAGAGGATAATCTATCTACATCCTCTGTAGGGGGATTATCCGGCGCCTGCACCATATTGGCTTCCGCCTCTATGTCCGGTCCTGGCGCCTGACTGGTGGAGGCGTGATCAGCAACATCGCCGGACATATTTCGGCGAGAGTTTTTTCTATTAAAGAAACACAGGCGTCATTACATTTTGAGAAAGACGACAACCACGGAGCGGGGTTTTTATACATTTGCGCCGGCGTCTCCGTCCTGACCGCCTTCCTTTTTGGCCTACCCGGGCTCGGCGCCTCTTGTTGGCGAGTTGCTGCGGGTTCGGCAGGGCGTCCCGAATGCCTTCCCTGTAAAAAATGCCATGTGTATAATGTGGGTAAAGTGTCTAAAAGGGGATCCTAGTTTTTGGAGTTGGGATTTTTGGTTTTTCTTATGTACGATGCAGGGAACAGTCCGGGATATTCGGCCGTAATGGCCACCATGGCGTCGTCACAGCTTAACTGATAGAACTGCGGTCTAACAGTTTTTGAATATGTTCCATAGCTTTCTGTTGTTTAGTGACAAGGGAAGCAAGTTTTGCATAGCTGGGTCCAAATTCATCACCAGATTCATCATCACTGGATTCAGATAGATAGCATTCAATTACCTTAGCATCATTTTCCATATGGCATGATGCAGAAGATGATGATTCTGGTTCGAAAGTCATCCCTTTGAGTGACTCCTTAAAGTCCTCGACCCGAGGATCATGACGAGTTCGATGACCCTCATAGACCTCCGAGAGACGGTCCCAGATGAGCTTTGCATGATCGAGATGCATGACATTCCTAAACTGATTTTGAGATAGACAGGAGCAGATGACGTCCTTCGCCGTGAGGTTGAGAAGAGTGTACTTGCGAATGTCATCAGCTTCCCCATTTTGCACAGATCGGTTAGGCCAATCTCAGTGACGGTCCACAGCTCGCTGTTCGTTGCCATGAGGCGCTTCTTCATCATGGCCTTCAACTTGGGATACTCGTGACCGTCAAAGATGGGGCATGACACAGTGGTCGACATAACTGAAACTCCAGGCGGTTAAACCAAAATCACACAGAATAAGGGAGTACCTTGCTCTGATACCAATTGAAAGTGTGTTATACCGACTAGAGGGGGGGGGTGAATCGGCGATTTTTATGTAAGTCTTCAAAACATGGAATTTTCAAAGACAAATGATAGAAATGAACCTATTTCCATGTAGCGGAAGATAGACTACACTAGACAGACAATAGTCAAGCATTCAATGAAGTGAAACCACACTGACTAATAGTAGCTAGGCAGTAAGGATCAGGTACACAGTGAAGATAAATAGATAAAGAAAATAGGCACTGACTTTACAAGAGCCAACTGTAAATAAAGATATGAGAAGGATAGAACCAGTGTGCGTGACGAAGACAAAGGTTTGGTAGACCAGTTCCAACTGCTGTGACAGTTGTACGTCTGGTTAGGGCGGATAGGTATTTAAACCTGAGGACACTCAGTCCCGGACACTTAGTCATGAGCACACAGCTCAGAACACTTAGTCCTCTCCGTATTCCCCTTGAGCTAAGGTCATACAGACCATGCCCAATCACTATGGTAAGTCTTCAAGGTAAATTTCCAAACCTTCATAGACTTCGTTCACTGGCGATCCACAATGACTCTTGGATGCTCAGAACGCGACACCTAACCGGCTGGAGGATTCACAGTCCTCAAGTGTAATAAGTCTTCAGATCACACAGACAAGAAGACTTAAGTGATGCCTAACACTCTTTGGCTCTGGGTGGTTAGGGCTTTATCCTCTCAAGGAATTCTCTCTCAAAGGCTTCGAGGTGGGTTGCTCTCAAACGAAAAAAGCCGTACTTTAACTCTGAGCAGCCAACCGTTTATGGTTGTAGGGGGTGGGCTATTTATAGCCACTAGGCAACCCGACCTGATTTGTCCGAAATGACCCTGGGTCACTAAGGAACTGACACGTGTTCCAACAGGTCAGATTTCAAACACACACGGCAACTTTACTTGGGCTACAAGCAAAGCTGACTTGTCCAACTCTGAACAAGATTCGCTGTCATAGTCTTCACTCGAAGACATAGGATTTTGGTTAAGCATCACTATAGTCATTCTGACTGGTTTTCTTGGACCCCACTTAACAGTACGGTGGTTCCTATGACTCAACAAAGAAAAAAAGAACTACGGAAGATCTAAGTCTTCGCGCTCCATAGTCTTCATGCGATGTCTTCTCTTGTCATAGTCTTCAAGGTGAATGTCTTCACTTACCACCTTTGACTTCAATGTCTTCATACATTTTTAGGGGTCATCTCTGGTAGGAAAACCGTATCAATGGGGGACTTCTACCTGTGTTATCCTGCAATTCTCACAAACACATTAGTCCCTCAACTAGGTTTGTCGTTGACACTCCAAAACCATCTAGGGGTGGCACTAGATGCACTTACACAGACACCCGCCAGCCACCTTATGCAACTAGTGCATGTCAATCAGTGGAATCAGTCTCACGTAAGCGTACGTGTAAGGTCGGTCCGGGCCGCTTTATCCCACGATGCCGCCGAATCAAGATAAGACTAGTAACGGCAAGCAAATTGACAATATCGATGCCCACAACTGCTTTGTGTGCTACTCGTGCATAGAAACTATGCATAGACCTAGCTCATGGTGCCACTATTGGGGAACGTAGCAGAATTATGAAATTTTCTACGCATCACCAAGATCAATCTATGGAGTCATCTAGCAACGAGGGAGAGGGGAGTGCATCTATATACCCTTGTAGATCGCGCGTGGAAGCGTTCAAGAGAACGGGGTTGATGGAGTCGTACTCGTCGTGATCCAAATCACCGATGACCTAGCGCCGAACGGACGGCACCTCCACGTTCAACACACGTACGGTTGGGAAGACATCTCCTCCAACTTGATCCAGCAAGGGGGAAGGAGAGGTTGATGAAGATCCAGCAGCACGATGGCGTGGTGGTGGAAGCAACGGTGATCTCGGCACGGCTTCGCCAAGCTCAGGGAGAGGGGGGATTGTCACGGGAGGGAGAGGGAGGCGCCAGGGGCTAGGGTGCGGCTGCCCTCCCTCCCCCCACTATATATAGGGTCCCTAGGGGGGGCGCCGGCCCTAGGAGATCCAATCTCCAAGGGGGGGCGGCGGCCAAGGGGGTGGCTTGCCCCCCAAGCCAAGTGGGGCGCCCCCCACCCCTAGGGTTTCCAACCCTAGGCGCAGGGGGAGGCCCAAGGGGGGGGGGCGGACCAGACCACTAGGGGCTGGTTCCCTCCCACTTCAGCCCATGGGGCCCTCCAGGATAGGTGGCCCCACCCGGTGGACCCCCGGGAACCTTCCGGTGGTCCCGGTACAATACCGATTACCCCCGAAACTTTCCCGATGGCCGAAACTTTCCTATATATAAATATTCACCTCCGGACCATTCCAGAACTCCTCATGACGTCCGGGATCTCATCCGGGACTGCGGACAACTTTCAGGTTACCGTATACTAATATCTCAACAACCCTAGCGCCACCGAACCTTAAGTGTGTAGACCCTACGGGTTCAGGAGACACGCAGACATGACCGAGACAACTCTCCAGTCAATAACCAATAGCGGGATCTGGATACCCATGTTGGCTCCCACATGCTCCTCGATGATCTCATTGGATAAACCACAATGTCGAGGATTCAATCAATCCGTATACAATTCCCTTTGTCAATTGGTACGTTACTTGCCCGAGACTCGATCGTCGGTATCCCAATACCTCGTTCAATCTCATTACCGGCAATTCACTTTACTCGTACCGTAATGCATGATCCCGTGATCAACCACTTGGTCACATAGAGCTCATGATCCCAGTCTCGATTCATGCCAACCCAACAGACACTTTCGGAGATACATGTAGTGTACCTTTATAGTCCCCCAGTTACGCTGTGACGTTTGGCTCCTAATGATGTGATCCCGTTATCAATGACATCCAATGTCCATAGTCACGAAACCATGACTATCTTTTGATCAATGAGCTAGTCAACTAGAGGCTCACTAAGGACGTGTTGTGGTCTATGTATTCACACATGTATTACGATTTCCGGATAACACAATTATAGCATGAACAATAGACAATTATCATGAACAAAGAAATATAATAATAACCATTTTATTATTGCCTCTAGGGCATATTTCCAACACACTTCTCTCTATTAATTATAGCTAGCTAACACAATATATGATACACCTAAATTAAGCCCCCAAAACCCCCAACCCCCCCCTTGAAAAAAAAACAAAAACCCCAGCCACAGAAATGCTGACGCGTGGATGCCTATTGGTCCCAGTTGGTGCCACCAACCGGGACCAAAGGCCCTCCTGCCTGGGCTCCGCGCACAGGCCACGTGGAGGCCCATCTGTCCCAGTTTTGGATTGAACTGGGACTAAAGGGACAGGACATTAGTACCGACCCTTTAATCCCGGTTCAGGAACCGGGACAAAAGGCCCTTACGAACCGGGACAACATGCCCTTTTTCTACTAGTGATCATGTCAATGAACCGCAATGACATGGAGGACCCCACCAAAACATGGCATGATATGGCAAGGAGAGAAATCTTGAAGAGGAGAATGGTTGCGTCGGCCGGTGCTACCTCTTGAGCTTGCGTTGTATTTCCCCGAAGAGGAAAGGATGATGCAGCAGAGTAGCGTAAGTATTTCCCTTAGTTTTTGAGAACCAATGTATCAATCCAGTAGGAGGCCACGCTCAAGTCCCTCGTACCTACACAAAACGATAGCTACTCGCAACCAACGCGATTAGGGGTTGTCAATCCCTTCACAGTCACTTACGAGAGTGAGATCTGATAGATATAATATTTTTTGGTATTTTTGGTATAGAGATGCAAAGTGAAAATTAAAAGGCAAAGTAAAAAAGCAAAGCAAGATTAAAGTGATGGAGATTGATATGATGAGAATAGACCGGGAGGCCATAGGTTTCACTAGTGGCTTCTCTCAAGAGCATAAGTATTCTACGGTGGGTGAACAAATTACTGTTGAGCAATTGACAGAATTGAGCATAGGTGAGAATATCTAGGCATGATCCTGTATATAGGCATCACGTTCGTGATAAGTAGACCAAAACGATTCTGCCTCTACTACTATTACTCCACTCATCGACCGCTATCCAGCATGCATCTAGAGTATTAAGTTAGAAACAGAGTAACGCTTTAAGCAAGATGACATGATGTAGAGAGATAAATTCATGCAATATGAAATAAACCCCTTCTTGTTATCCTTGATGGAAACGATACAATACGTGCCTTGCTGCCCCTTCTATCACTGGGAAAGGACACCGCAAGATCAAACTCAAAGCTAAGCACTTCTCCCATGGCAAGAACTACCAATCTAGTTGGCCAAACCAAACGGATAATTCGAAGAGACTTGCAAAGATAACCAATCATACATAAAAGAATTCAGAGAAGATTCAAATATTATTCATAGATAGACTTGATCATAAAACCCACAATTCATCGGTCTCAACAAACACACCGCAAAAAGAAGAAGATTACATCGAATAGATCTCCACGAGATAGGGGGAGAACTTTGTATTGAGATCCAAAAAGAGAGAAGAAGCCATCTAGATAATAACTACGGACCCGAAGGTCTGAGGTAAACTACTCACACTTCATCGGAGAGGCTATGATGATGTAGAAGCCCTCCGTGATGACGGCCCTCTTCGGCGGAGCTCCGGAATAGGCCCTGTCGGTGTCAAAACCGGCGGATCTCGGGTAGGGGGTCCCGAACTGTGCGTCTAGGCCAGATGGTAACAGGAGGCAAGGAACACGATGTTTTACCCAGGTTCGGGCCCTCTTGATGGAGGTAAAACCCTACGTCCTGCTTGATTAATATTGATGATATGGGTAGTACTAGAGTAGATCTACCATGAGATCAAGGAGGCTAAACCCTAAAAGCTAGCCTATGGTATGATTGTTGTATGATGAAGTTGTCATACGGACTAAAACCCTCTGGTTTATATAGACACCGGAGAGGGTTAGGGTTACACAAAGTCGGTTACAATGGTAGGAGATCTTGAATATCCGCATCGCCAAGCTTGCCTTCCACGCCAAGGAAAGTCCCATCCGGACATGGGACGAAGTCTTCAATCTTGTATCTTCATAGTCCTGGAGTCCGGCTGAAGGTATAGTCCGGCTACCCGAACACCCCCTAATCCAGGACTCCCTCAGTAGCCCCTGAACCAGGCTTCAATGACAACGAGTCCGGCGCGTAGATTGTCTTCGGCATTGCGAGGCGGGTTCCTCCTCCAAATTCTTCATAAAAGTTTGTAAACACCAAGAGTAATGTCCGGCTCTGCAAAATAAGTTTCCACGTATTGCCACAGAGAGAATAATATTAACACAAATCTAATCCACTGACGTATTCCGCAGAGTGACATCACACTACGGCCAAGCATTTATTCGAATCATTTTCACATTTCCACCTCAGCGTGTTTTGCGAGGCGGTTTCCTTGGCACGTCTTGTCAAAGCAGAGATCGTGTCCCCTTTATTTACGGGATTCTCATCAATACGGACGTGGGTAACCCAATCGTGCTCGTTAGCATGTCTTCTCGATTAAAGGCGAGTCCCAAACGGTTATGGGGTGGGCTCCTGGTATTCAACCTCTTATAAAGAGACCAAGGCCTTACTCCTTTTCTCCAATCTCAAAACAAGTTCGCCCGTCGCCTCGAGTTCCAACACCCTAGGCTCCAGATTCCAGGCGCTTCGGACCTTCGACAATGTCCGGTTTCGACCTTCAGGGCCGATGGATTCCCTCCTCCGTCACGGAGGAGGACGTGCTAAAGTTGAGAGAGGCTAAGTTCTTGACCGCCGAAATTTTGCATAGGTTGCCTGCTCAAAGGCAGGCTATTCCCAGTCCCCAGCCTGGTGAGAGCGTAGTGTTCATGTCTCACTTCCTTCGGGGGTTAGGCTTCCCGATGGATCCCTTCGTGAGGGGGCTGATGTTCTATTATGGGATGGAATTTCATGACTTAGCTCCGGAGTCCATCCTCCACATTTCCTCATTCATCGTTGTGTGCGAAGCGTTCCTCCGTGTTACTCCTCACTTCGGATTATGGCTCAAGACTTTTGGAGTGGAGCTGAAGATGATCGAGGGACGGCACGCAGAGTGCGGAGGCGCCGTCATAAGTAAGAATGTTGATGCTCCATGGCCCGAGGGCTCCTTTCAAGAGGAGCTCGGCTTGTGGCAACGAGAGTGGTTCTATATCACCGCTCCCCAGAGCGCCAAGTGGGTGGCGCCTCCTGCCTTTCGCTCGGGTCCCCCACCACGGCTAGCGTGATGGGTCAACAGAGGATTAGATTGGGGGTTATCCAAAGACGTGCCCTTATTGCAGGGCTGCATTAGGGATCTCTTAGAAAGAGACCTCAACCTGGTCAAGGTGATGCAGGTCATGCTGATTTGCCGAACACTGCCCGGCAAACGTCGCTCCCTTCGTCTGTGGGAGTTTAATCCAGAGGGACCACGAGCTCTCCAGCATTTTATGGGCGCAACGCCCGTGGAGATGTATAAAATGTTCTTCGGATCACAAGCAATGTGTCCGGATTTGACCGAGGACGCAGGTTTAAGCTGCAATCGCCCGGATACTCAAGTAAGTAACCTTGTGCCCGGACTCGCTATCCGTAAAATTGTCATAAATTCGCCCCTAAAAGAGCTGTCCTGTTAAACAGGAGTGGATAGCGAAGGCAAAGTTGATCAGGTGTCCGGCTCCCCTTCCCGAGACCAGGCCGGATCCTGTGCTAGTAAGGATGTTGAAGCTGGTGCCTTTGGAGGGAAGTGAGGGGGAGGACAAGGAAACTATGGCCTCCTCGAAGGAGGCTGCTCCGAAGGGGAGAACTGACAATTCCTCTCCTAAAGGGAAGAAGAGGGCCGCCTCTGACGACCCCGAGACCATGGCCTCAGAGCGGGGGAAAAAGTCCTCGTTAGAGGGTCCGACGCCGGGGAGATCCTCGGCCGAACTACGCCTTCAAAGGGATCAGCCCTCCAGCGAGCCGTAAGTAGAGAAAGATTTTCCTTTAGAGGGATGAGAGAAATCCTTGCTTTTTATCTGAGAAGATTAACCAAAATTTTACTTTGTAGCTCGGACCTCAGCCCTTCTCAGCAGAGCTAGTCTTCGGGGGATCTTCTTCCGGAGATGATGGAGAGTGGAACGCCTTCCCTTGCAATACCGCCTGGCGAGGCGGGCGACCCTGAGGTGTCGTCGCGGAGGGTTTCTCCGAATCCGGCAGGGGTGGAAGGTAACCATATGTCCCCCATGGTTCTCCACGTCCCGCCTTCGATGGAGGTCATAGGACGAGTCCGGCACCATCCAATGCGCGGTCAGAGGAGCTGAAGATTCTGCTGGGGCGAGCTTCTATCTTAGAGGAGCACCGTGCATTGATGGGTACGGTGATTGGAAGGATTTCGTCTACGGAAAGCGGATTGCATGAGGCGGTCAGAAGTTTGCTGACGGGTTTTGAGGTACGTTTGATAATGTACTTCTTTGTCAGTTGCGCATAAACAAGATGCGCCCTGTGTAGATAGTAGCCCCTGAGACACTGTGCGTTATCAAAATTGACGGCGCGCAGAGGATCATAATCCCAGGTCTAAAATGTCGCCTTTCTATACAGGTGGCGAAGTGTCCGGATTCGAGCCGAACTGATGATTTTGCTGAACTAAAGCGGCAATTTGACGTGGCAGATGCCGACATCGCGCTCGTCAATGAGCGGCTTGATGAGGCTCAAGGTATGCAATTCCTCGGGCGGCATCTCGTAAGAGGAGCTTTATGCCAGTATCTTACAATGTGTGTGCTTGACGCAGATGGTGCGACCGCCGTGGAGAGTCTTCGGGAGGAACTTGCCCGAGCTAAGGAACAATCCAGGAAAAGTGATGCGGCTGCCGAGAAGGCCCTTGAAGAGCTGAGAGCCGAACAGGCTGCTCACTGCCGAAGCAAGAAGGAGATGGCCGTGTTGGCCGTGAAGTTAAAAACTGCTGCTGACCGTTGCAATTTTCTTGAGAAAGAAGACCGGGCGAGACAGACGGACTTAGAGAAGGCCATTGCTGATGCCAAGGACGCTCGCTCTGCGATGAGAGCTGCGAAGGAGGAGCTGCGTCAGGCTGGACAGATTGCGGCTGGAAAGCCCTTTATGCTACGGAGGAAGTTTTGCGATCCGAAGTTTGCTCCGTTGGACCGGATGTGGAGTGCGGAGGACACCTATCTGGAGAATACTTTCGAGATGCGAGTGCTGCTGATGCGACCGAATACTTTCGAGATCAAGAAGATCGCGAAGTGGAAAGGCTTTTCTAGTCGCAGTTCCAGAATCCAGAGCGTCCACTGGCAGTGGACGATCGTATGGATCAATGGGCCGAACTGAATAGATTGTCCGGTCTCGCCATGAAGTACGTCATGGGTCATCTGTGGCCAGGGAGATTGGAGCCGAAGAGTTATTTCAGCTTGGTGCAGCAATTCCTTGACGCGGTGCCATGTATCGCTGCGATGAAGAGGTCAGCATGCATAGAGGGTGCACGGATGGCTCTTGCCCGTGTCAAGACATACTGGGCAGAGATGGAGACCACCGTTGTTGCATCCCGAGATTCGGACAAAAGCCGAGTACCCTCCGAGCACTATTTTCAGGAAGTCCTTGAAGGTGCTCGTGTAATAGAGACGCAATGCTCGAAGGATGCTACGTTCTGATAGCATATGTAATAATAAAGCTATATTTTGATGAATTGTAGTAGCCTTTTATACTTGTGCCTTCAAGTATTTGGAACACCTCCTGTGCGGCCGTTTTAAGATATATATACAAAATCTGAAAGATTGCAGTCGTTGGCTTCAGCCCCCACGCACATAGTGCGGGGGTGCTCGCAGAAGGCGCATTTTCACACTTAATCCAACGTCTTGGTCCTACAAAGGAGGTGATAGCGCAGCGAGCTAGGCAACCGAACTATAATGCTTTAACACTTTCACTTAGCCATAGGAGCTTGACAATGGGACTATTTAGGTAGCCCCTGGTAGCGACTGCGCTCGCCCGAATTCGGGGCGCGTATGTGCCTGGCCGGGAAACGGCCCTTCGTTAATGCAGAGGAATCCTACAGATTCCGGAGAGTCATCGAGTGGTTGACCAGTCTCACGCCATATCATGACAGTCGGTTTTCGGCTTTCTCTACTGAGGTGGTCGCCTGGCCGAACCAGGGCACAATCGCAGTAGTTCTCCTGGTGTCGCCTTAGCCGGTAGAGCGGAACGTAAGGCGGCCGAACACAGGAGCCGGGCAACCCAACATTTGACCAAAATCATGACTCAGAGCTGATGCATATAAGGCCAAACACGCGACGCCGAACACTCCCTAAGGTATTCGGTCTTTATGAGAGCGGGCGAGGTAACGCTCTGAGGTATAAGCCCCTAGTGTCCAGGTACGCGCAAGAATTCTGACGTGGCCACATGCCAAGACGCCAGCCTCCTCCTTGGTCATAGAACCAGGGGATGTGTATCAACAAGAGACAGTAAAAAAGGTTTACGCAGGGTCTTCATCTGAAAAGAATCCTTGGAACGGGTCCCTACTGCACGTCTGCACCTGTGTCTCTGTTGTGCCGTATCCTGGACGGGCGCAGCACGACGTTCATCTGTAAAAAGAGAGCAACTAAGTTGAAGAAGGGGCGTGCCGAACAAAAGTTATATGAAATAAACAAAGTGTAAAGTAAATATGAAAAATTGAGCTTTATTGTCTCTTATTTATACGTGTGAAGCCCCTAGTGCAGGGGTATATGGCCACTAAGCCTTTATCAACGATACTTTTGTGCCGGACTCGTCTATCCGTGTCCGTGGTCTTAATGACCTGTTCCGATGTTCTGGCTGGTGAAGCCATTGTATTGTGGGGCTGTTAAAGAGGCCGCACAATCCTCCGCTTGGGGGAGGTGTTCTCACTGCTTCCCATTTAAGGAGATGATGCCGCGTGGACCGGGCATCTTAAGCGTAAGAGATGCATAATGTGGTATTGCGTTAAAGCGGGCGAAAGCTTCGCGTCCCAGTAGTGCTTGATAGAGACTTGAGAATGGGACGATGTGGAAAGTCAGCTTTTCGCGACGGAAGTTATCAGCAGAGCCGAAAATAACCTCGAGCCAGAGAAAACCCATGCAATGGGTGACCGGACCTGGCATTACTCCTTGAAAGGGGGTTTTGCTGTGGCGAATTCTTTTTGGGTCGACCCCCATGTGGCGGATTGAGTCCTGATATATCAGGTTGAGTCCGCTGCCACCGTCCATAAGGACATTTGAAAACTGGAGTCCGCCAATTATTGGTTTGAGTACCAGGGCAGTCCAGCCTGGGTTCCTGACACTTCTAGAATAATCCAGATGATCGAAGATGATTGGTTTTGACAACCAGTGGCGGGATTCCTTTGGGATAGGCCGTGGGGCGCGTACCTTTATGGGCGCCGCACGCTTTGTTATGTGGAGTAAGTTTACTGTTTTTACTTCTTGTGGGAAATTCTTTTGTTTCCTGGTACTCTGCTTTTGGCGTTCGTCCTCGTCTTCGCTTGGTGTGTCGAGCCCCTTGTGTTCGGCGTTGAGTCTGCCGGATTGTTTGAAAACCCAACAATCTCTGTGGGTATGGTTAGCAGGCTTTCTGGGAGTGCTGTGTATTTGACATATCCTATCCAAGATTTTGTTGAGGTTGGATAGGTCGTCCCTGTTATCTTGGAGGGGCGGCTTTTTCTTATTCTGTCGTGAGCTTTTGAATCCGGCGTTGACTGTCGTGCTCTTTGGACTTTTTTCCTTAGTCCAGCGACGGTCCTTATTGCGTCGCAGTTTTTCGTTTCCACCCCTAGTTTCGGATGTACTTGGGTCACTGGTGCTGCATCTTGCCAACCAGTTGCCCTCTCCTGCGCAAAAGCGGGTCACGAGGCTTGTTAGTGCGGCCATTGTTCTTGCCTTTTCTTGGCCGAGGTGTCTGGCGAGCCATTCGTCTCGGACATTATGCCTAAAAGCCGCTAAGGCTTCAGCGTCCGGACAGTCGACTATCTGATTCTTTTTAGTAAGAAATCTATTTCAAAATTGCCGAGCTGACTTTTCGGGCTATAGAGTTATGTGACTAAGATCGTCTGCATCCGGAGGGCGGACATAGGTCCCTTCAAAATTTGCTCAGAAAGCGTCCTCGAGCTCTTCCCAACTTCCGATTGTGTTTTCAGGAAGGCTTTTGAGCCAATGCCGGGCTGGCCCTTTAAGCTTGAGGGGTAAGTATTTTATGGCGTGGAGGTCATCTCCTCTAGCCATATGTATGTGGAGGATATAATCCTCGATCCAGACTCCGGGGTCTGTTGTTCCATCATATGCATCTATGTTTACGGGTTTGAATCCCGCTGGAAATTCATAATCCAGGACCTCATCGGTGAACCATAGGGGGTGTGCGGCACCCCTGTATTTGGGTGTGCAGGATTCTGATAATGGCTTTACTGCATTGCTTACGAGAGCTTGCTTTGTTGGCCCGTAAATGGACCTGGCTGGGCCATGATGCGAATCCTTAAGTGATTCGCATGCCGGCTTAGGTGCGGCGCTGCTTGCCGCTTTATGTTGGCCGTGCGGTCGTCTATCTACCGTGTGGCTTTCTCACTTTTGGAATGCGAGGGCTCTACGGCCTCCTCGTAGAATTCAGGCAGTAGCTTTCTCTTCGGATAGCTTTTAGTGCGGCGACTGTCGCCGTATTTGTCTCCGGTATTGATTACTTTACTCCATCTGATCCTGAGTGCATCTTCCGCAGTTTTTAGCTTCCGCTTTTGCTTTTTCAGGCTGCGTGCGGTTGCAACGAGCCGTTTGTGGAGGTTCTTCTGCTTCGTTGGCTTGTCCGGCGTATGGTCGTCCGGAATGCCATTTTCGCCGAGGGAGGGATGTTCGGTTTCTCTATCCGGGTTGTCCTGTTGGGACGGTTGCTCTAAGGCATGCTCGTCGTCTACCGGCTCATCCTGCTCTATGGCTGGGTCTTTATCGAGGCGGGGCTTGGGTCGGCGTTTACGCCGAAGCTTTGATTGTTTTTCGAGAGATCGATCCCTCTTTCCATCCCCGTTTTCCTCGTTGTTTCTTCCTTTAGGGGTATCCACCATGTACACATCGTGAGATGAGGTGGCTGTCCAATGCCCTATAGGCGTTGGTTCTTGGTTGTCTCCTGCATCGTCGTCCATACCGTCGATGTCTTCGGAGTCGAAGTCGAGCATGTCGGTTAAGTCGTCGACAGTGGCTACAAAGTGGGTGGTGGGTGGGTTTTGAATTTCTTCATCATCCGAATCCCATCCTTGCTGACCGTAGTCCGGCCAGGGTTCTCCTGATAAAGAGAGAGACTTTAGAGAGTTCAGGATGTCGCTGAAGGGCCAGTGCTAAAAGATGTCCGCGGCGGTGAACTCCATTATCGGCGCCCAATCGGATTCGATCGGCAGGGGCGCGGGGGGCTCGGAGTTCGGAGAGGAATCCGGCTCCTCGGAGTCAGGGGCCATGCGGAGTGCGGGGCTGGAGTTCGGCTCGATCACCTCTGAGATCGCAGCCCCTGAGGCAGCGTCCAACCGCTGATCCTCGATCGGCGCAGTAGGCTCCGAATCAATGGTCGGAAACGGTGCGTGTGCGGCCTCCAAAGCGCTATTCGGCGGCAGAGCTATATCATGCCCATCGAGACAGTGCGGCGCGCTTGGCCGTGGCTCGAATCCATCGAAGATCAAGTCCCCGCGGATGTCAGCCGTGTAGTTTAGGCTTCCAAACCTGACCTGATGGCCAGGGGCGTAGCTTTCGATCTGCTCAAGGTGGCCAAGCGAATTGGCCCGCAGTGCGAAGCCGCCGAAGACGAAGATCTGTTTGGGGAGAAAAGTCTCACCCTGGACCGCATCGCTGTTGATGATCGAAGGAGCCATCGGGCCTAAAAGCGACGACACAGAGGAACTCTCAATGAAAGCACCAATGTCGGTGTCAAAACCGGCGGATCTCGGGTAGGGGGTCCTGAACTATGCGTCTAGGCCAAATGGTAACAGGAGGCAAGGAACGCGATGTTTTACCCAGGTTCGGGCCCTCTTGTTGGACGTAAAACCCTACGTCCCGCTTGATTAATATTGATGATATGGGTAGTACAAGAGTAGATCTACCACAAGATCAAGGAGGCTAAACCCTAAAAGCTAGCCTATGGTATGATTGTTGTATGATGAAGTTGTCCTACGGACTAAAACCCTCCGGTTTATATAGACACTGGAGAGGGTTAGCGTTACACAAAGTCGGTTACAATGGTAGGAGATCTCAAATATCCGCATCGCCAAGCTTGCCTTCCACGCCAAGGAAAGTCCCATCCGGACACGGGACGAAGTCTTCAATCTTGTATCTTCAGAGTCCTGGAGTCCGGCTGAAGGTATAGTCCGCCTACCCAAACACCCCCTAATCCAGGACTCCCTTAGGCCCCAAGATGGGATCTCGTGGATACAGAAAGTTGCGGCGGTGGAATTAGGTTTTTGGCTCCGTCTCTGTTTGTTTGGGGGGTATGTAGGTATATATAGGAGGAAGAAGTACGTCGGTGGAGCTTCGGTGGGCCCACGAGGGTGGGGGGCACGCCTGGGGGTATAGGGCGCGCCTCCCTACCTCGTGCCAACCTCGAAGCTTCCTTGGCGTAGGGTCCAAGTCTCTAGGGTCATATTCGGGAAAAAATCACGTTCCAGAAAGGTTTATTCCGTTTGGACTCCGTTTGATATTCCGTTTCTTCGAAACACTGAAATAGGGGAAAAAAGTAATTCTGGGCTGGGCCTCCGGTTAATAGGTTAGTCCCAAAAATAATATAAAAGTGGAAAATAAAGCCCAATATAGTCCAAAACAGTAGATAATATAGCATGGAGCAATCAAAAATTATAGATATGTTGGAGACGTATCAGGCATCCCCAAGCTTAATTCCTGCTCGTCCTCGAGTAGGTAAATGATAAAAAGAGAATTTTTGATGCGGAGTGCTACTTGGCATAATTTCAATGCAAATCTTCTTAATTGTGATATGAATATTCAGATTCGAAAGATTCAAGACAAAAGTTTATATTGACATAAAAATAATAATACTTCAAGCATACTAACAAAGCAATTATGTCTTCTCAAAATAACATTGCCAAAGAAAGTTATCTCTGCAAAATCATATAGTCTGGCTATGCTCTATCTTCACCACACAAAGTATTTAAATCATGCACAACCCCGATGACAAGCCAAGCAATTGTTTCATACTATAACTTTTTCAAAACTTTTTCAATCTTCACGCAATACATGAGCGTGAGCCATGGACATAGCACTATATGTGGAATATAATGGTGGTTGTGGAGAAGACAAAAAAGAGGGGCAGATAGTCTCACATCAACTAGGCGTATCAACGGGCTATGGAGATGCCCATCAATAGATATCAATGTGAGTGAGTAGGGATTGCCGTGCAACGGATGCACTAGAGCTATAAGTATATGAAAGGTCATCAAAATAAACTAAGTGGGTGTGCATCCAACTTTCTTGCTCATGAAGACCTAGGGCATTTTGAGGAAGCCCATCATTGGAATATACAAGCCAATCTATAATGTAAAATTCCCACTAGTATATGAAAGTGACATAACGAGAGACTCTCTATCATGAAGATCATGGAGCTACTTTGAAGCACAAGTGTGGTAAAAGGATAGTAACATTGTCCCTTCTCTCTTTTTCTCTCATTTTTTTATTTGGGCCTTCTCTCTTTTTTATGGCCTCTTTTTTTCTCTTTTTCTTTATTTTTCGTTCGGAGTCTCATCCCAACTTATGGGGGAATCATAGTCTCCATCCTTCTTTCCGCACTTGGGACAATGCTCTAAAAATGATGATCATCACACTTTTATTTTTCTTACAACTCAACAACTCGATACTTAGAACAAAATATGACTCTATATGCATGCCTCCGGCGGTGTACCGGGATATGCAATGAATCAAGAGTGACATGTATGAAAGAATTATGAACGGTGGCTTTGCCACAAATACGATGACAACTACATGATCATGCTAGCAATATGACGATGATGGAGCATGCCATAATAAACGGAATGGTGGAAAGTTGCATGGCAATATATCTTGGAATGGCTATGGAAATGCCATGATAGGTAGGTATGGTGGCTGTTTTGAGGAAGGTATATGGTAGGTGTATGATACCGGCGAAAAGTGCACGGTATTAGAGAGGCTAGAAATGGTGGAAGGATGGGAAAAAGTGCATATAATCCATGGACTCAACATTAGTCATAAAGAACTCATATACTTATTGCAAAAATCTATAAGTTATCAAAGCAAAGTATTACACGCATGCTCCTAGGGGGATAGATTGGTAGGAAAAGACCATCGCTCGTCCCCGACCGCCACTCATAAGGAAGACAATCAATAAATAAATCATGCTCTGACTTCATCACATAACGGTTCACCATACGTGCATGCTACGGGAATCACAAACTTTAACACAAGTATTCTTTAAATTCACAAGTACTCAACTAGCATGACTCTAATATTATCACCTCCATATCTCAAAACAATTATCATGCTTCAATCTTTTCTTAGTATTCAATGCACTCAAAAGAAAGTTTCACAAATCTTGAATACCAAGCATGTTATTATTAAGAAAATTACCATGCTATTAAGAGACTCTAAAAATAATTTAAGTGAAGCATGGGAGATCAATAGTTTCATTAAAACAAATCCACCACCGTGCTCTTAAAAGATCTAAGTGAAGCACATAGAGCAAAATTATAACGCTCAAAAGATATAAGTGAAGCACATAGAGCAAAAGTACATAGCTCAAAAGATATAAGTGAAGCACATAGAGCAAAATTATAACGCTCAAAAGATATAAGTGAAGCACATAGAGCAAAACTACATAGCTCAAAAGATATAAGTGAAGCACATAGAGTATTCTATCAAATTTTAATTCATGTATGGCTCTCTCAAAAGGTTTGTACAGCAAGGATGATTGTGGCATACTAAAACACAAAGACACAAATAATACAAGACGCTCCAAGCAAAACACATATCATGTTGGTGAATAAAAATATAGCTCCAAGTAAATTACCGATGGAAGTGGACGAAAGAGGGGATGCCTTCCGGGGCATCCCCAAGATTTGACTTTTTGGTGTCCTTGGATTATCTTGGGGGTGCCATGGGCATCCCCAAGATTAGGCTCTTGCCACTCCTTGTTCCATAATCCATCAAAATAATTCACCCAAAACTTGAAAACTTCACAACACAAAACTCAATAGAAATCTCGTGAGCTCCGTTAGAGAAAGAAAACAAAATACCACTTCAAGTTACTTTAATGAACTCATTCTTTATTCATATTGGTGTTAAACCTACTGTATTCCAACTTATCTATGTATTATACACTATTTTACTAGCCATAGATTCATCAAAATAAGCAAACAACACACGAAAAACAGAATCTGTCAAAAACAGAACAGTCTGTAGTAATCTGTAGCTAGCGCAAAATGTGGAACCCGAAAAATTCTAAAATAAATTGCTGGACGTGAGTAATTTATGTATTAATTATCTGCAAAAAGTATTAATTAAATATCACTCTCCAAATAAAAATGACAGCAGTTCTCGTGAGCGCTAAAGTTTCTGTTTTTTACAATAAGTTCAACAAGACTTTCCCCAAGTCTTCCCAACGGTTCTACTTGGCACAAACACTAATTAAACACAAAAAACACAACAAAAACAGAGGCTAAATAAATTATTTATTACTAAACAGGAGAAAAAAGTAAGGAATAAAAATAAAATTGGGTTGCCTCCCAACGAGCGCTATCGTTTAACGCTCCTAGCTAGGCATAAAAGCGAGGATAGATCTAGGTTGTGCCGTAGTAATAAGATAGATCGGTGAAACTCATTTCATATTCTCTATGTTCAGCAGAAAGTTTTCTTTGAGGCAAGCAAAAGTAATTAAAAGGGCTAACTTTAATAGGACAGAAGTCCCCAAGATCAATTTTAGGAGGTATAGATTCCTCTTTCGGCCCTTCATATTGTACAACCAATTCATCATTATAAGCATTCTTTTGACAGAACCTTGTGAGCCTAAACTAAAGAGAGCATCCTAGCTCATTATTTCGAATAGCCAAATCATCATTAAGTTCAGAGATTCTATCAATTAAAATATTGATTGGCACCTTTTTTCTAAGGTTTTCATTAAAAGCAACATAGTCAAGAGATTGAAAGCGCATAATTTCTTCTTGATCAAAGAGGATAGATTCTATGGGAGGACGACCAGCGTCCACCCTATAGTGCGCAAAGATTTCTTTGGCTTGTTTTATTATAAATCTGAATTCATGAGCCAAAAATATAGTAGCGGCACGCTTAATAGACGAATGCTCGATATTAGAAAATTCTAGGAAAACTCTTTGTATAGATGGGTGCATATGCATAAATTGCCTTTCAAGTTCAACGATAAGCATGGCAATAGCGTCCGCAAGACTACTAGTTCTATGGAGAATAGAACCGCCCATAGAGGGCAAAGCACCGGCACAAGTAAAGAAATCTTGAATAACTCCTTTTCCAATAATATTACCACTACCGATTCGAAATGTTTTTGTATGGTAGGTAGGGGGTTCTCCAGCAGGAGCATCAGAATTTTCCATGATATTGTTATCGCTCATATCGGCGATAACTTCCCTAATTTCAGACATAAGGACAAGCAAGCAAACTAACACACTAGCAAACAAAAAGCAAGCGGGCAAAAAGAGGTAAATAGAGAGGGAGCATAGAGAGAGAGGGGGGGACGAATAAAACGGCAAGGGTGAAGTGGGGGAGAGGAAAACGAGAGGCAAATGGAAAATAATGTAATGCGAGAGATAGGGATTGTTATGGGTACTTGGTATGTTGACTTTTTGCGTAGACTCCCTGGCATCGGCACCAGAAATTCTTCTTGCTACCTCTTGAGCTTGCGTTGGATTTCCCCGAAGAGGAAAGGATGATGCAGCAGAGTAGCGTAAGTATTTCCCTCAGTTTTTGAGAACCAAGGTATCAATCCAGTAGGAGGCCACGCTCAAGTCCCTCGCACCTGCACATAATGATAGCTAATCGCAACCAACGTGATTAGGGGTTGTCAATCCCTTCACGGTCACTTACGAGAGTGAGATCTGATAGATATAATATTTTTTGGTATTTTGGCATAGAGATGCAAAGTGAAAAGTAAAAGGCAAATTAAAAAAGCAAAGATAGATTAAAGTGATGGAGATTGATATGATGAGAATAGACACGGGGGCCATATGTTTCAGTAGTGGCTTCTCTCAAGAGCATAAGTATTCTATGGTGCGTGAACAAATTACTGTTGAGCAATTGACAGAATTGAGCATAGTTATGAGAATATCTAGGCATGATCATGTATATAGGCATCACGTCCGTGATAAGTAGACCGAAACGATTCTGCATCTACTACTATTACTCCACTCATCGACCGCTATCCAGCATGCATCTAGAGTATTAAGTTAGAAACAGAGTAACGCTTTAAGCAAGATGACATGATGTAGAGAGATAAATTCATGCAATATGAAATAAACCCCTTCTTGTTATCCTCGATGGAAACGATACAATATGTGCCTTCCCGCCCCTTCTGTCACTAGGAAAGGACACCGCAAGATCGAACCCAAAGCTAAGCACTTCTCCCAAGGCAAGAACTACCAATCTAGTTGGTACCAAACGGATAATTCGAAGAGACTTGGAAAGATAACCAATCATACATAAAATAATTCAGAGAAGATTCAAATATTATTCATAGATAGACTTGATCATAAACCCACACTTCATCGGTCTTAACAAACACACCGCAAAAAGAAGAAGATTACATCGAATAGATCTCCACGAGAGAGGGGGAGAACTTTGTATTGAGATCCAAAAAGAGAGAAGAAGCCATCTAGCTAATAACTATGGATCCGAAGGTCTGAGGTAAACTACTCACACTTCATCGGAGAGGCTATGATGATTTAGAAGCCCTCCGTGATGACGGCCCTCTCCGGCGGAGCTCTGGAACAGGCCCCAAGATGGGATCTCGTGGATACAGAAAGTTGCAGCGGTGGAATTAGGTTTTTGGCTCCGTCTCTGTTTGTTTGGGGGTACGTAGGTATATATAGGAGGAACAAGTACGTCGGTGGAGCTTTGGTGGGCCCACGAGGGTGGGGGGCGCGCTTGGGGGTATAGGGCGCGCCTCCCTACTTCGTGCCCACCTTGAAGCTTCCTTGGCGTAGGGTCCAAGTCTCCTGGGTCATATTCGGGACAAAAATCACGTTCCAGAAAGGTTTATTCCGTTTGGACTGCGTTTGATATTCCGTTTCTTCAAAACTCTGAAATAGGCAAAAAACAACAATTCTGGGCTGGGCCTCCGGTTAATAGGTTAGTCCGAAAAATAATATAAAAGTGGAAAATATAGCCCAATATAGTCCAAAACAGTAGATAATATAGCATGGAGCAATCAAAAATTATAGATACATTGGAGACGTATCAGCCGGTGTGTGTTACAGTTCCGGAGATGTTTTCTCTGCTCCGTATGGTGGGAACGTCGATGATTTCAGTGCGGGAGTTGGAACAAGCGCCGAAGGTGGATTCGGTGGTGGCGATGAACCTCAAGATGGACTCGATGGCGTGGAGTGAAGATCGACCAAGATGATGCCGGACATGGGAGTCACGTTTGCAAGGCCCTCTTTTGCGTTTATCCTACTAAACTTGACTTTTATTTGCGTGTAAAGTGTGTTATGTCGTTTTAAATTTGATCTTATTTGTGGAAACCTATGTCAAATTCGAGAATTGGGTGTTTTCTGTTTGCGGTTCGACACGGCGGTGTCCGAGCAGACCCCGCAAAAGCCAACCTGTAAAAAAATTATTCCATGAATATCCTTTTATACGGATCTGTTTGGGGGGTTTGCATCTGCGGCCGTCCGAGCCAGACCGCAAAGGCCGTTTTCCACGAACCGCAAACGCATTTTGCGGACCGACCGAATGCGGGGTCTGCTAGAGTTGCTCTTACTGCTCACGGGCTCGTCGTTAGTGCCTTCTCATGCTGCCACAGTGGTTATGCACCCCTTATCGTTGGCACACTGTTGAATGAGTCATTGCACAGGGTTAAAAAAAAGATAAAGGTATATTTTCCGTCTCTCAACTTTTGACGGAGTTTAGATTTGATTCCTCAACTTCGAAACCGGACAACTTGCACCCCGAACTACTAAAATCGGACAAGGTTCATCCCTGGTCTCGGTTTTGACTAGTTTTGGTGCTGACTCACCTCGGTTTTTATCGATGCTGACTAAAATTCGTGTGAATTTTTCAAATCCATGATATTTTAATTCACATACTCTTTTCAAATCCGCTCAATTCATTTTAAATTCACGTATTTTTTTAAAAAAATCATGAATTTTCCAAAAAAGTGTATACTAATTTGAAAAAAGTATATGAATTTGAAAAAATACATGCATTTGAAAAAACTATGTCTTTGAAAAACTATGCGGATTTGAAAATAGTACGTGAACTTGGAAAAAAGTATGCAAATTTGAAGAAAGTATGCGGAATTTAAAAGAGTTCAAAATTTTGAAAAAGGTACCGGAATTTTCAAATATTACACAAAGTTGCATCGACACGGTCAAAATCGGAGTGAGACAACACCAAAACCGGTCAAAATAGGGACCAAGGATGAATCTTGTCTGATTTCAGTTGTTGACGGTGCAAATTGTTTTGTTTCCAGTAGTTGAGGGACCAAATCTAGACTCTGCCAATAGTTAAGGGACGAAAAATATAGTTTCCTCAAAAAATATCTATCACACAACAAAATGTACGAAATACTAAAAGGCATAATCTGGCGAAATGTTTTTTTCTGGAAAGAAATAAAATAAATCATCACGCCGATCAGTGGAGTTCGTGCCTTCCGAAGTGTCCATGTCCGACCAATGAACCACGCTGACTTATATATATTCAACATAAAGCAAGCCGAGAATATTATTTGACCAGATGCTTGCAGGAGATTAACATATTGATGCATGCCACAAACGATTCATCCTCCTCGCCTCGAGTGTCGTTGTTCTGATTTATCCATTCCCAACTATCTCCCCCTCCGCTGTGCCTGACGCCCCCCCCCCCTTCTCACTCGCGTCGCCCTCTCGGGCGCCACCAGCTTCGCCCGGGGTGCTGCTGATGAAGGTAGCGGCAGGGCCTTTCCTGCTGCCCCGCATCGCTCGCGGGGGGCCTCAGGACCCGGGGCGGCGGGCTAGATTGGCGCCACCGGATCTTCGGTGCATGGTGGTGCAGGTGCGGGCCGGTGCCCCTCAGCCGTGTGGACGGCGAGGTACCCGGTGGATGCGAGCCAGGGCGTGGCGGCAGCGGCTTCGGCTTTGTGGCTTCAGATCTAGCCGCCTTCAATCCTCTGCTGCGGATTCGGCAAGTCCTTCCCCCAGATCTGACCAGCTCCGTCCTGGAGGCCGGTTCTCCGACGGGTGGGCGTGGTGACGGGAATATTGCCAGGAGAAATCCCTAGCCAGCCCTGCTGGCTGTGACGACGGCGACGCCCGTGGGCGCCGCGCACCTTCTTGGAGGCGTCTGTCAGGTATACCTTCCCCGCCCTCCCCCCCTTGTCCTTCCGGCTGAAAATCCCAACGCGGTTGGGCAGCGGCGACGCCCTTGGCGCCGTATCCTTCTTGAAGGCGCTGCTTTGAGCAAGGTGGGAATTTGGACTTCGCTGTGATGTGTGCGGTGGGTGTCGGCAGCAACAGCATAAACTCCAGCGGTGGTGGTGTTCACCCTGGTTCAGGCCATGTGTGATCCTACTCCAGTGCCCGTCGCTACTGGAGAGGAGGGAATAGGGATTCCCCCCGGCAGTGTCACTCTAGCGAGCCGGTTGTGCAGAAGCTCCCCATTTTGATCTTGGCCCTGGCTGCTACTCGTTAATGCATTCGGGCAGCTCTCCTCTTGAATGCCCGGGTCCTTGGTTTTTGGTGATGTTCTGCTCTTAGGTGAGAAGTCGACGGCAGATCGGGTCTGCCTGGTCCCAACAATGTGGATGCCATCGGTGACACTCATCCAGGTTCTAGGCTGAGCGTGTCCATTCGTTGACGGTTCGGCGCCTTTCGAGCCAGGCGAGGAGGCAGGGGCCTTCTTCGACGATGGATCTGACGATTCATCTGATCTTCCTCTCCTTCGCTGGCATCTCCCTTCTCCTAGGTTTCGTGCGTGCAAGAGGCCTTGTCATCTTCAAGCTAGGTGCTTCATGTTGACCTTTTTTCCAGTTAGTTGTATGTCTCGCATGTGAGCTTCCCCGGCACAATTGTATCTTGCCGTGTTTTCTTTTTAGTTTATGGTTTATGTCGAGGTTGTACTCCAGAGTTTGTAATCCTGATCGATTGATGGCTTTGTTAACTCAAAGCCGGGCTCTTCGCGAGCCTTCGTTCAAAAAAACTATCTCCCCCTTCTCCCCTAGCGAACAATACCACCACCCTCCTACCCCCTGCCCCCTCCCCCTCTCATCAAAAAACTGGACATTGCCTTCACCCCAAGGCCAAGCCCTAGTGTCTAATAGGATCATACTTCTTTGAGATTGTTCGATATGAGATTATTGCAAAACAAACAAAGCCATATTATAAGAAAACATATTGTGACTATTTCTTATGATTTTTTTAATCTTTAATGATAACCTCCGCCAGCTCTTTCCTGCAGCAAGCTATGTGCAAAGAGTGGTACCCCTATCTTGCGAGTTTGGGTGAACAATTTCATGCAGAAAGGAAGTGTCAATTATTGTCAACGATGATGTTATTGTTTTTTTCTAAAGCAAAATAAATTAACGGGCTATGTCAAGTGAACCCTTTTTCTGCGCCATCTTGTTTTAAATTATTGTGGATATACTAGATATCGTCGCAACGGAGCTACGGAGAACTGTCAAGTTCGAGGTGTGTGCTGCATCTTGCAGTTGGTAGTCTTGCTTCGAGGTTTTTTCGTCCCATCTTCCATGGTACCTCCTCCCACCTTCGCTAGTTTTTTTTGGTGTCACCCTCTCACACAACGAAAGACATCTGAACAAATTAGAACTTTCCATACTGACGCAAGTTATATAGTAATGTAATGTAGAATCAATCATGAACAATCTTTAAAAAACAAATCTAAATTAATTAACCTTACCTTAAATCACTCAATCATATTAATTAGAAAATCGTTCGTTCGTTCGTTACCCTCCCTCCCGCCGACCGGACCTATTCCAACGATTTTTCTGTCCCACATCACACAGCAGAAAAACCGGTAAAAAAAACCCCAAACAAAACACACATTGAAACCAAAGCAGGCCCGCGCCTGCATCCCGTATCTCCCTTTCCTTTTCCCTCTCTTTCTCTCATGCGTGAGATCCAATCGAGCCACACGACACAACCCCCGCCGCCGCCGTCGTCTGCTGGTCAGAGGCCCCTCGTTCCGGAGGACGAATCCGTCAGCGCTCCTCCACGCCCGCGCCGAGGGCTCGCCGCCCCGCTTGGACATCGTCAGGTTCTGCCGCCGCGGATCCCCGCCATCACCGCGCGCACCACGCCGATGAGTTCCAAGGGAATGCAGTGGCGCCTGCATGAGGCGTAGCAGATGTACGTGGATGCGTGGAAAGCCAACATCCCAGAATTCAAGAATCCCTTTGCTCCATCGAGGACACCACCACAGGTACGTCAATTTCTGTCCTCTCCTGCGTTTTCATTGTATTATGCCCGTGTGTGTAGTGCATATTGCTCTGACGTTATAGAATTTTTGGTAGATTGTGCGTCTCTTTTCTTGACAAATTCTTTGCCCTGGTGATCACGTCTAGATTTATTCAGCTCATGTATCTATACCATGTACTATTTGCTACTATAATATATATGGTATTGATTGTAAAAAAAGGTGCATATTGCAATTTTAATGAAGAATGAATGATTGTTTAAATCAAGTGGAGAATAAATGTTCATTAGCATATTGTTATCTGACACAAATATATGCAGTGGGTTTGATGACAGGTTGATTAAAACCATGGTAAACAATCGACATTGAGAATCGCTGGATCGATGTATTTTCATGTGTGAATTGGAAAAACAATCCTTATTATAGTCATAACAGTGATAAGGACTGTTTAGACAATTGATGCTCTTTATTTATTTGTTTATTTTAGTTTCCACACAGGATGTTCTAAAACATGTTCGTCTTACCTGGAAGAGCACTGCTATGCACACGAGTATCCACGCACGATCCACAGATGACAAGTCAGGTAGACCATGGGATTAACTGGGTTTTTTTAAATCTGTGTGGCTCCAAATCCCGTCGAGCGAAATCATCCTGGAGCCAATCGTGTGCAGCGCGCTTTCGTACCTGAAATGCCTACATGTTATGAAGAGATCTAACATGTATCATGTACTCCCTCTGTTTTAAATTACTCGTCGTGGTTTTAATTCAAATTTGAACTAAAACCACGACGAGTAATTTCGAACGGAGGGTGTATGAAGTAATAGGTGGATCATGTGTCCCTCTTACATAAGGGTCATGTTAAATTGTCAAACACTCACATGATCTTTGATCGAGATATATAAACCACTAGCATATGTATATTTCTGAAACCAGTATTTCAGCTGTCACGTGTCTTTGGCTGACGGCAAATTGCAAACACAGCAAAGCTGGCTTCCCTTGAGAGAGATCAAACTTGGGTAGCAGCATAGCTCGAATAAGTGTATTGACTGATTGACTAGCAACACATGCGCACACAGAAGATAGTTGATTGGATAGCCACTACACTGGTAGAAAAAGGGCCTGTTGTCCCGGTTCGTAAGGGTCTTTTGTCCCGGTTTCTGAAGCGGGACTAAAGTACTAAGGCCCTGTCCCTTTAGTCCCGGTTCAATCCAGAACCGGGACTGATGGGCCTTCACTTGGCCTGTGCGCGGAGCCCAGGCAGGAGACCCTTTGATCCCGGTTGGTGGCACCAACCGGGACCAATAGGCATCCACGCGTCAGCATTTCTGTGGCTGGGTTTTTTGTTTTTTTTAAGGGGGGGGGG